>NW_023601543.1:50571346-50630056 GCF_014898055.3 Talpa occidentalis
CTTTTTCCTCCTTTGCTTTTTTTTTTTTTAAAAGATTTATTTATTTATTTATACAAGCACTGGTACAGTCAGAAGCACGGGAGGGTGAGAGAATTCACCAGAGCCAGAGCGGAGAACAGAACAGGCAGACTGACGAAATACACTGCTGAGGGGAGCAGTGGGCGCAGCAGGAGAGGTCAGTCGCTCCATGTGGGACCCTCACCTGCGGCCAGGGATGGAACCAGCGCTGCAGAGCTTCATGCAGCTTCGCAGCCCAGCGCTCAACCGCTGCACCACCGGGGAGGCCCCCCGCCCTTGCTTTTTGAGAGATATTGACAGTAAGCTCTCCACTCTTCCCCCACATATAAATATTGAGAGGGGCAACCCAGCTGATCACTAGTTTCCCTTCCTGCTAGGATTCTTTGGATTTGAGTTGTTTTTTTTTTTTTTTTTTTTTTTTTAACCTCCTTCCTGCTCTTTGACTGTCTTCCTGTTTCTCCATTATTTCCCACTTTGGGGAAATATACTGATGTTTTCTTAGGGCTGGTGGGAGCTAAGGAAGAATATAGGGCAGGCCTGGGTTTTTCTATCTTCAATAAATCCTCTGGCGTCCCAGACTGAATAGTGGGGGTGGGGTGGTGGTTAAGAGCCTTCTGGGATATTTTGAAAGCTTCTAAAAATAACCTCAAGATCTCAGTCATGGAGCACAGGGCCAGGATACTATCTGAACATTGGAACTCACAGTCTTGACAAGTTCCCACCCCAGGCTCCATCCTCTTACTGAACAAGCCAATTTTCCCTCCTTCTGTAGCTGTCTTCTTGGAGAGCCCCATCTACGCCATAAAAGTTCAAATTTAGCCCTAAATCTCTATCCCTAAAGCCCAGGATGTAGTAGCTATTTCTCTTTAAAATTCCCTGTGGACTCTGGGATGGGACATAAAATAAGACAAAAGTAGTGAGAGGTTGAAACCAAGACACAAGTCCACAGAAGACATGAAGCAAAGAAAGAGACACTGGGATATGAAGAAAATAGGGAAGAAAGACAAAACAAAGAGAGAAACAAAGAATTAGATAGGAAGTGAAACAGAATCTCATATACTGGAACAAAGAAAGTAGAAAACTCAGAGATAAAAATGAATAGAGAAAACAAGGAGAAGGCAAAGAGAAAGAGGTGACAAAGCAGGAAAAGAAAAAGGAGGGATCCTCACTTCCTTATTTGTCTTAACCCCCTGCATTAAGCCAACAGCCTGTGGCTAGAGACGGGGAATGAATTCTTGAGGTAGTACCTGTGGAATTCAAATGTTCAGAGGTGGGTTCTGATAGGATCCCCAGAGACCATGACAGACAGAGACCAAGGTAAGTGTGACACTGAGCCCAAGCAGCCCTATTTGCACAGTGCTGTCATCAGGCACTTACACCCACCGTGTACTGCAGATGAGTCAATTAATTGTCACCCTCAGAGCAAATACACCAAAAAATGGCCCACCTAAGGAAAACACTTTCCTATTTGATATTTAAAGCATTTAACATTAGTCTTTATAAAAGATACCATAATATTTAATGAACTTTTTTAAAAAAAGATTTTATTTATTTTTGTGTAGAAAAGAACTGGAGTGTAGGCCAGAGGGGTGTGTGTGTGAGAGAGAGGATTCACCAGAGACAGTTGGGAGCAGAACAGGCAGGTTTACTGAAATATACTACTGAGGGGAGCAACAGGTGAGGCAGGAGAAGTCTGCTGCTCCATGTGGGTTAGCTCCCTGGCAGGATCAAACTCAGGATGCTGGGGAGGGCTATTGCCGTGGTAATGCTGAGACTTAACCCCTAGGCCATCAGGAAGGCCCCTAATGAACTTCTACAATGTGTTATTACTGGTTTTGTTTTGAATACATATTATATGTAGGGATATCAAAATCTGTTCATCATTTAGGGCCTTTGAGGGTTTTCATCTGACATGCCACCATGGTTTTGGGTTTTAGTGCAGGGTGATATGAAGAATATGTTCCTTTTTTGGATCTCTTTGGCTGCTTCTCTCATTGTTTCTTCTTGGTCATCTTTGCCGGGGTCACTGGAAAAGAACTTTAGCAAAAATCTCTCCCTTGGGGGATTTTGAGGATCCCTCAATGAGGTGAGTGAAAGGATTTGTCTGATAAGGTGAAGAAGGGATGTCTGTTCTTATGGCAAAGCATCAGATCACATAGGTTTAAGGCCCAAACCTGTGCCTGAAATGCTGGTTGATGTTGGAGACTTGAATTCATCCTTCTGAAGCTTAACCTCCTTCTTAATAAAATAAAACTAATACTCACTATGATGGAGTTTTCAGAAAAATAAGCTACTACAAAGTACAAACGTGAGAAGAGTTCTATTATTATGAATAGCTTTAGGGAATGTCAGACTGTTAAAGCTAACACTTCGTACAGATGGGCACCCAAGCTCTCTGAATTTCAATAGGGCAGGAATAGAAGGAGAAAGTAAAAAAGTCTGTTAGAGGGGCCTCCCCGCTGGCGCAGCCATTGAGCACTGGGCTGATCCCCGGCTGCTCCCCGGCCACCGGAGGAGGGTCCCACATGGCACACAGACCTCTCCTGCCGCCCGCTGCTCCCCTCAGCAGTGTCCTTTGGTCCTTCTGCTCTGGCTCTGGTGAATTCTCCCACCCTCCCATGCTTCTGACTGTACCCAGTGCTTGCATAAATAAATAAATAAATCATCAAATCCTTTTAAAAAAAGTTTAAAAAAAGTCTGTTAGAGACATGGGGGAAAACATGGGAAACTGGAGCAGAAGTCAAAGAATGGAAATTTGAGTTTAATGTCTTAATAAGAACTAAGATGTAATTAATTTTTTTAAGATTTATTTAGCTATACAAGAACTGGGGTACAGGTCAGAGGCACGGGAGGGTGAGAGAATTCACCAGAGAGAGCGGGGAGCAGAACAGGCAGATAGATGAAGGACACTGTTGAGGGAAGCAGCAGGCGAGGCAGGAGAGGTCTGCCACGCCATGTGGGTTTCTTCCTGGCCGGCCGGGAATCGAACCCACGCTGAGGAGGCTGTGGACAGCTTCACAGTGCAGAGTTCAACCCTCTGCGCCACCATGGAGGCCTGTGTTTATTTTTTTATGGTCTTCTTTGGTGATTGGCTAAGAGGAACTGTAAATATATCTACTATGTAAACAACTTTTAATAACAGAAACAATTAAAAAGGGAACATGATCAGCACACCAGGGATCCAGGAAGTAGGAAGCTCCTTGTCAGAGGGATTCTAGGCATGAAGCCCTAGGAGATGAATGCCATGAAATGAGTAGTCCATGACTCTCCAGTACTTCAGAGGTTAATTCTAAATTCCTTTATGTAGTGTGTAAGTAAGTTCTTGCTTGATCCCTCACTGCCCCCTTCTTGGACTCATCTGTGAGTCTAGGCTCTTTTCTACCCCTATCTCTCTGACCTATAATCTTATTAAACATCTGTCCACCATAGCCTATATGTACTTCCTTCTTAAAATGCATCCATGTCACTCCTTCCTTTGCTTAGTTTAGTTAGCTTATTCCTCAAAGTTATCTAAAAATCACCTTTTAATAACAGATTGTGGGACAATCCTGAATTGTCTTAGATTCCATAATTTGCTTCATACCTCCTCCACTTAGCAATATGAATTAACATTACTTGCTTGCTTCCATGTATTTGTCTTCTGTAAAATAATGACTCTTTTAAAGGTGAGGGCCATATCATCTCCATCTTTGTAATAATAATCATAGCTAAGATGTAACTAGCATGCCAAACATTTTAAATACATGAAGTCCCGCAGGTCACACAATGAAATCTTACTATTAAAACATGAGAATGTCTAAAATTTAAAAACTGACAAAACTAAATGTTAATAACGACATGAAGAAACTGAATCACTTATATATTGCTAGTGAGAATGCATAATGGCATAACTGAAAAAATTTAGTAGTTTCTTATAAAATTTGAAATGCAACTACTATAGCAACTGCACTCTGAGCATTGATCGCAGATAAATGAAAATTTCTTTTAATTTTTATTTTTTTTATAGAGGCATGTTTTTATTTATTTGTTTGTTTGTTTGTTTGTTTGTTTATACATGCACTGGGTACAGTCAGAAGCGTGGGAGGGTGAGAGAATTCACCAGAGCCAGAGCGGGGAGCAGAGCAGGCAGAAGGAAGTACACTGCTGAGGGGAGCAGTGGGCGGCAGGAGAGGTCTGCGCGCCATGTGGGACCCTCCTCCGGTGGCCGGGGAGCAGCCAGGGATTGAACCGGCGCCGCAGAGGCCGTGGGCAGCTTCGCAAGCCATCGCTTAACTGCTGTGCCACCAGGGAGGCCCTAAATGAAAATTTCTGTCCATACAAAAACCTGTACATGAATGTTCATAACAGTTTTATTTATTATAGAAAAAGCTGGAAACTACCCAAATGCCCTTCAGTGGGTGAATAGTTAAACAAACTGTGGCACTTTCTAATATAGAAAACTACTCAACAATAAATAGGAATGAACTGGTAAGGCACACAACAATTTTGATGGCCTCAAAAGGATTATAAGTGAAATAAGTCAACCCTAAAAGTTTATACATTGTAAAATTACATTCATACAACATTCTTGAAAGTATGGGTATATATAATTACATACACATATATATAGTTTATTTTACATACATACATACATATACACACATATGTATGGAATATATGGATAACAAATCAGAAGTTGCCAGAAGTTAAGGGCCTCCCTGGTGGTGCAAGGGTTTAAGACGCAACCTATGAAGCTATCAACAGCCACTGCAGTACGTGTTTGATCCCTGGCCATGGAACTAGACACAGCAGACCTCCGCTGACTTGCCTGCTGCTCCCCTCAACAGTGTATTTTAGTCACTCTGCCTTTTCTATTCCCCACTCTGTCTCTGGTGAACCCTCTCATTCCCCACTCCACACCTCTGGCCTTTACCCCAGTACTTGTATGCATAAATAAATAAATATTTTTAAGAAAAGGTATAGGGGTGGGATAGGACAACATGAAGTATCAATGTAGTGATGGAAATGTTCTGTATTTTGATTGTATCACTATCAATATCCTGGTCATGATATTGTACTATAGTTGTGCAAGATGTTATCAATACAGGTAATGGGGAAAAATTACAGAGGTGCCCTTGTATTATTTCTGAAAATTGCATGTGAATCTACCATGTTCTCAAAATTTAGTTCAATTTTAAGAAAAGGAATAAAAGTCCTTATACGTGTTAAGATATGGATGAAACATGCAAGAATAACACTAAGTGAAAAAAGTCATTAAAAAAAATGGCCACATAATGTGTGGTTCCATTGATAAAAATTTCAGAAAAGGCAAATCCACTGAGACAGAAAGTAAACTAGTGATTTCCTATGACTGGGCAATAGGGAGTCATGGGGATGGGAAGTGACTGATAAAATATACAAGGTTACTTTTCATGATGACTATCTAAATGAAGAAATACTTTCTATTTGGAAAATTGTCACCTGGCAACTCTGTGAATATTCTAAAAGCCAGAGAATTGCACATTTTCTAGAATCAGGGCTACCAGAGGGGGGCTGGGGAACATATTGGGGAGGGAGTACAATGGACTATGGTAGTAGATTCTGGGTGTTTTGGTGATGGGTGTGGTACCATACATCTGAAGAGTTGTGAATATACCTCTCAATCATATATAATGTTGTAAACCAACATTATGTTAATAAAAAGTACAATTAAAATAAGAATTACTTAAGAAAAGAGTTTTGGAGATTGTTTACACAACAAATGTGAATATACTTAACACTACTAAGCTGTGTACTTAAAAATTGTTAAAATGGTAATTTTTATGTATATATTAACACTAAAATATAATAACTAAAATATAATAATAGCTATTATTATTATTATTATATCAGTTATATAATATACATTAGCACCTCAGACATGCTGCCTATATCTAGTGTTATTTGAATACCTTACAGAAACTGAGGTACACAAACACCCAGAGAGATTTACAAAGATACTGATACAACTTCTCCCCAGACACTTCACATACACATACATATAGCTACACACGATATGTGTATGATAAGCTCTACCTCCCACCCTCATGAACATACAGTCACACTGTGTTCTGGCAACAAAACCAGGTACAGGGATTTTTCACTCACCCTTCCACGTCCTTCCTATTTCCTTTCTCACACCTGCTCCATTCCAAGCTCTTTTTATTTATCCACACATGACCTCAGGTACAGTCTCATACTCACTGACAGGTACAGCCCAGGCCATACCCAGAAATTGCCATCTCTTCTCCCACTTCCCTTGTCTGTCTTCCTCACACTGTGGCATTTGGAATCATTCAGCAGAAGGTGATTATAAAGACAGAGCTCTGCCTTCGGCTTCAGGGAAGGTGAGTTTGGTAAACTATGCCAACTTCCACCTGCCCTTGTACTTTTGCCCCTTTTTGGTATTGGAGTCCTTTTTTCTTTATGGTGGGAGATGGTGAACCATAGAAACATCTCCTCTGCCTCCTATCATCCAGACACTTGTCCCAGGATAGAGAGGAATTGGAGGTGGGCTTCATATGGAGGCATGGTCTTCCCCAGGAGTCTAGGCTTTAGATTGATAATTATTTTAGATTGATAATTAGGTATTTGCTTTATAGCTTCCATTGACCTCCACCCTCAGGAGCTAACCCCCAGTACCTTCTCCTCCGGTCCCTCAAATACAAGGATGCCAGGGTTATTTTCTTCACTGCCATTATGCCTTTAGGTGACTCCATCCTTGTCCTTATGTCTATATATCTGTCAAATTTTAGACTCAGAACTGAATGTCAAAGATGGCATGTTATATAGCACGATGAGTAAGTTGGCAGGGTTTGTGTTCAAACTACCTGCACTTGACTTCTTACTACTTGTATAACCTAAGGCAAGTTGTAATTCTCTGACCTCAGTTACTCTGTTCTAGAAATGGGGTCAATGATAGTATCTCTTTCACAGTGTTGTTTTGGGGATTAATAAAAAAAATTCAAAAGTGCCTGTTTCATTGAAAATATTCAGTATGGGCCTCCCCTGGTGGCGCAGCGGTTGAGCGCTGGGTTGTGAAGCTGCCCTCAGCCTCTGTAGCACTGGTTCGATCCCCGGCCACTGGCGAGGGTCCCACAGACCTCTCCTGCCGTGCCCACTGCTAAGCAGTGTATTTCTTCATCAGTCTGCCTGTTCTGTTCCCGCTCTGACTCTGGTGAATTCTCTCACCCTCCCGCGATTCTGACTGTACCCAGTGCTTGTATAAATAAATGAATAAATCTTTTAAAAAAGAAAATATCCAGTAGATGTTTGTTGAATAAATGAATAAATAAGCAATCCAGTAATCCAGTTCAATTCAGACTCAGTATCATAGATCCAATAATTATCAAATATAATACCTGCCACTCACTGGGTATCCCACTGAAAACTAAGCTCCATGAGAGCAAGGCTTTACATACTTCAATGGCTTTGTGTCTGTTTTGTACCCCAAACTTCTAGAATACTATCTAGAAAATAGTAACTGCTTGATAAATATTTCTTAAATGAATGCGCAAATGAATGAATTCTATATTCCAGGCACCGTATTGGACATATGGGATAGAATTCTGAGACTTCATGGAGGTTACAATCTAGTCATTAGACTAAATCACCTTCTTTAAAAATTGTCATTTTCCTGTATGGTCTACCCCATGAAGTAGAGCACTTGCCCCCACTTGTTTGTTGATTTTGATTTTTTTCTTGCTTATAGTTATTCTTTTTCCTGGTCCCTTATTTAGGTTTTCTAGATTCCTTCTATGAGTGAGACTATCCGGTATTTTTCTTTTTTTTTCTGGCTTATTTCGCTGAGCATGATTCCTTCCAGCACCATCCATGTTGCTGCAAATTGCATGTGTTTATCTTTTTATGAATGCTGAATAATATTCCATGGTATATATGTACCACATCTTCTTGATCCAGTCATCTATTTTTGGGCATTTGGGTTGCTTCCAAAGCTTAGCTATTGTAAATAGTGCTGCTATAAACATAGGGGTGCAGGTGCCCCTTGGAATTAATGTTTCTGTGTCCTTTGGGTAAATGCCTAGGAGTGGAATTGCTGGATCATATGGAAGCTCTATGTTTAGTAGGTCAAGAAATCTCCACACAGCGCTCCATAGTGGTTGGACCAGTTTGCACTCCACCAGCAGTGCAGGAGAGTTTAATTCTCTCCACATTTTCACCGATATTTGTTGTTGCTAGTTTTTTTAATATGTGCAATTCTCACTGGTATGAGACGGTACCTCATTGTAGTTTTGATTTGCATTTCCTTGATTGCAAGTGATGTTGAACATTTTTTCATATGCCTGTTGGCTATTTGCATTTCCTCTTCAGAGAAGTTTCTTTTTAGCTCTTCTGCCCATTTTTTGACTGAATTATTTTGTTTGTTTGTGCTGAGTTTCATCAGCTCTTTGTAGATTTTTGTGATCAGTCCTTTATCATTAGTGTTGTGTGCAAAAATGTTCTCCCAGTCGGTGGGGTTTCTCTTGGTTTTTGTTATTGTCTCTTTTTCTGTGCAGAAGCTCTTTAATTTGATGTAGTCCCAGCTGTTTATCTTTGCCTTCACTATCACTGCTTTGGGTCATGTGTCTGTAAAGATGTCTTTGATGTGAATATCATGTAGTGTTTCGCCTATATTTCCTTCTATGTATTTAATGGTTTCAGGTCTTATGTCCAGTTCTTTAATCCGTTTTGAGTTGGTTTTTGTGTATGGTGTGAGGTAGTGGTCAAGCTTCATTCTTTTGCCTGTAGCAACTCAGTTTTCCCAGCACCATTTATTGAACAAAAGTTCTTTTCTCCAATGCATATTCTTTGCTCCTTTGTCAAAGATTAGTTGACCATAAATCTATGGGTTTATTTCTGGATTTTCTATTATATTCCATTGGTCTGTGTGTCTGTTCTTGTTCCAATACCATGCAGTTTTGATGATCATGGCTTTATAGTACAGTTTGAAGTCTGGGAGTGTGATGCCTCCATTCCCTTCTTTTTTTTTCAGGAGAGCTTTGGCTATTCAGGGTTTTTGGTGATTCCATATGAATTTCATCCATAATTGTTCTATTTCTTTGAAGAATGACATTGAAATTTTTATTGGAATAGCACTGAATCTGTAGATTGCTTTTGGTAGGATGGCCATTGTAATAATGTTTATTCTTCCAATCCATGAGCAGGGGATGTGTTTCCATTTCTTTGTGTCTTCTTCTATTTCTTTTAACAGTGTTTTATAGTTCTCTTTGTATAGGTCCTCTACCTCTTTTGTTAGATTTATTCCAAAGTATTTGATTTTTTTTGTTTCGATAATAAAAGGGATTTTTTTTTGATTTCTTCTTCTTCAGATTTATTGTTTGTGTATAGGAAGGCTACTGATATTTGCATGTTGATTTTGTATCCTGACATTTTACTGAACTGATTGATGAGTTGAATTAGTTTTTCTGTGGAGTTTTTGGTTTTCTCTATGTATATTATCATATCATCTGCAAATAGTGATAGTTTGACTTCTTCTTTTCCTATTTGGATTCCTTGTATGTCTTTCTCTTGTCTTATTGCTCTGGCTAGGACTTCCAGTATTATATTGAAAAGCAGTGGTAAGAGTGGACATCCTTGTCTTGTTCCAGATCTTAATGGGAATGCTTTCAGCTATTCACCATTGAGAATGATACTGGCTGTTGGCTTGTCATATATGGCCTTTATGATGTTGAGGTATGTTCCTTGTATCCCAAGAATTTCAAGGACTTTTATCATGAATGGGTGTTGCACTTTGTCAAGACCTTTCTCGGCATCTATTGATATTATCATATGGATTTTAAATTTCTTTTTGTTGATGTGTTGGATAACGTTGACTGATTTTCGGATGTTGAAACATCTATGTGTCCCTGGCATGAATCCTACTTGGTCGTGGTGAATTATCTTATGGATACATTGTTGGATTCTGATAGCAAAAAATTTATTGAGGATTTTTGCATCTGTGTTCATTAGGGAGATTTGCTTGTAGTTTTCTTTTTTTGTGTTGTCCTTGTTCGGTTTTGGTATTAGTGTAATGTTGGATTCATACAACGTGTTTGGTATTATCCCTGCCTTCTCAATTTTTTGAAAGTTTGTTAAGGATAGGCACTAATTCGTTTCTGAATGTTTGGTAGAGTTCATTTGTAAATCCATCAGGTCCGGGGCTTTTGTTTTTGGGGAGTTTTTTGATCAACATTTCAACTTCACTGCCTTTAATTGGTCTGTTTAGGTGTTCTATTTCTTCTTTATCTAGCTTTGGGTAATTGTAGAGTTGTAGGAATTTGTCCATCTCTCTAGATTGTTGAACTTGTTTCCATATAACTGTTCATAGTAGTTTCTGATTATTCTTTTGATTTCTTCTGTGTCTGTTGTGATTTCTCCTCTTTCATTTATGATCCTGTTTATTTGTGCTTTCTCCCTTTTTTCCTTTGAGAGCCTGGCTAGGGGTTTGTCTATTTTATTTATTTTTTCGAAGAACCAGCTCTTGGTTTCATTGACCTTTTGTATTGTTTCTTTGGTTTCAATTTCATTTATTTCTGATTTGGTTTTTATTATTTCTTTTCTTCTACTGGTTTTGTTTTTTTTTTTTTGTTTGTTTTTCTTTTTCTAGATCCTTGAGCTTCGAGATTAGGTTGTTTCTTTGAGTTCTTTCTTGTTTCTTGATGTGAGATTCTATTGCTATATATTTTCCTCTTATTCCTGCTTTTGCTGCATCCCATACCTTTAGGAAATTGGTGTCCTCCTTGTCATTCAATTCAAAGAATTTTTTAATTTCTTCTTTGATCTCCTCATTAGTCCAGTGGTCTTCCAGTAGTGTGGGTTTCAATTTCCATGAGATAGGAGAGTTCCTTGCCTTCTTTTTATAGTTTATTTCTAGTTTGATGCCTTCATGGTCAGAGAAGATGCTTGCTATGATTTCAATCTTGGTGTATCTGTTGATGTTTTCTTGGGTCCCAGTATGTGATCGATCCTGGAGAATGATATATGTGTGCATGAGAAAAATGTGTACTCAGATTTTTTTGTGTTTAGTGTTCTATAGATGTCTGTTAAGCCCAAGCGCTCTAGATCCTTATTTAGAGCTTTAGTGTCTTTACTTATTTATTGTCTCGTCGATCTTTCCATTGTTGAATTGTTGATAGTGGTGTGTTGAAGTCTCCCACTACGTATGTGTTTTCTCTGATGTCTGTTTTCAAAGATGATAATAGTTGTCTGATATATTTTGGTGCTCCCTCGTTTGGTGAATATATGATAATGAGCGTTATTTCTTCTTGAAGTATTGTCCCCTTGATCATAATTTAGTGACCAGTGGGGTCTCCTTTTATTTTTTTGAGTTTGAAATCTGTTTTATGTGATATAAGTATAGCTGTTCCTGCTTTCTTTTTTGGTCCATTTGCTTGTAGGATT
Source organism: Talpa occidentalis (assembly GCF_014898055.3). Lineage (NCBI taxonomy): Eukaryota > Metazoa > Chordata > Mammalia > Eulipotyphla > Talpidae > Talpa > Talpa occidentalis. The sequence goes on from NW_023601543.1 coordinate 50,582,783, forward strand.
GTTTTCCATCCTTTAACTTTGAGTCTGTTTTTATCTTTTGTAGCTAAATGTGTTTTCTGGAAACAGCAAAAGGTTGAGTTTTGTTTCTTAATCCAGCCTGCGACTCTGTGTCTTTTTTTGGAAGAGTTTAGTCCATTTACATTTAGAGTTTATATTGATATGTTAGCATCTCTATTTGCTATTGTGTTTGTCTTTCCTTTGATTTTATGTATTTATTTGTTTTAATTAATAACTTTTTTTTGGCCTACTTTCGTTGTTATTTGTCCCTCTGAGGGTCTGGCTTTAGGACGCCTTGTAGCATTTTCTGGAGTGGGGGTTTTGTCATAATGAAATTCCAGAGTTTCTGTTTGTCTGGGAAGGTCCTTATTCTTTCTTCATAGAGGAAGGAGAGCTTTACGGGATAGAGTATTCTTAGTTGGCATCTGTTTTCTTGGTATCTGTTGACTATGTCCCTCCACTCTCTCCTTGCCCGTTGTTTTTCTTCTGAGAAGTCTGATGTCAGTCTGATTGGTTTTACTTTGAATGTTATCTGTTTCTTCCCTCTTGTCAGCTTCATTATTTTTTCCTTGTCTTGGATTCTTGGGAGGTTTACTATTATGTGTCTTGCTGTATTTTTCCTCTGTCATGGAAGTATGGTGTTCTTCTTGTTTCTTGTATAACAATTTTCAGCTCCTTCTTCACGTTTGGGAAGTTCTCTTCAATTATCTCCTTGAATGTTTTCTCTGTTCCTACTTCTCTCTCCTCTCCTTCTGGTATTCCTATAACTCTTATATTTCCTTTCCTCATGGAGTCAGATAGTTCCGAAGTCTTTCTTCGGTCTTTTTCCTTCGTACTTTTCTTTCCTTTTCTATTTTGGTTCTTTTTATTTCTGTGTCTTCAAGAGTATTTTTTCGTTCTTCCATTTCATCTATTCTGCTTTCATTGCTTTTCCCAGAATTCTTTAGCGCCTCCGTTAATTCTTTGATCTCCTGCATTTCTTTTACTTCCTTCTTTGGGGACTCAATTTCATTCTTCGGATCATTGATTATTTTTCCCTTATCATGGTTTTCCTTTATGACTTCTGTCAGTTTTTTAATCACGGCAATTTTAAATTCTCTTTCTGGAAGACTCAGAAGTTCCTCCAAGTTACTGTCGTTGCAATCTGCTGGGTGATTTTCTTTTTGTGGTGTGTCTTTTTTCTGAGGAGTTGCTGGGTTGCATGTAGTTTTTCTTTTCCCTACGGCCTGTTTTCTCATTTGCCGTATGCGTTGGGACACTGTGTTGGTGGTACTGACTGGCATCTTTTTGGTGTGCTCTTTGTGGGGTCAGAAACTGGCAGTCTAAAGGACTGAAATACTGTTATGCCAGAAGTCTAGTGAGGCAGTGGTACTTTCAGTGTGTTAATTTTCTCTGTCACAGAATATTTCCTCCTTCTGTGTTTAATTACATAGATTTGTCTTGAAGTCCCACAAACTTCCCTGGAGGTGGGGTAGCTGGATTGGACTCTGGGTTCTAAATCACTGGATCCCCCTCTGTGCTCCAACTTCCTGCCAGTTGGGATCAGGCTTGTGGGGGTCTTCAGCTCACCTCTGCCTGAGGAGGGAACCTTCTCCCTCTGGATCCACAGGGAGACTTTTGCCAGTTTCAAGCAGTCTTTATTGAATAAACGTCCCTTTTCTAAAGTGGCAATGTGGAGACACACTCCCCTGCAAGCCCAGTCTGCCCGCTCCCCCTCTTGGCTCGGACCGCTGGCCAGAAGGGGCCTGGTGCTGGCGAACTTCCCAGCTCACCTCTGGCTCCTCCGGGAGCCTTCTGCCGGTTTCAAGCAGTCTTCACTGAAGAAAGGTCCCCGTTCTAAAATGGCTATGTGGGGATGCACTCCCCTGTCCCTTCTACTTTTTTTTAAGAGTTATTTATTTATGCATACAAGACCTGGGGTACAGGCTAGAGGTGTGGTAGGCAAGAGAATTCACCAAAGACAGAGTGGGGAACAGAACAGGTAGATTGTCTGAAATACACTGCTGAGGGGAGCAGTGGACGAGTCAGGAGAGGTCTGCTGTGCCATGTGGGTATCTCCCTGGCCGGGGATCAACTCATGCTGCAGTGGCTGTGGATAGCTTCATAAGTTGTGTCTTAACTCCTTGTGCCACCAGGGAGGCCCCTTTCTTCTTCTTGCTGATGATCTGGAACAATCTTTTTTTTATAAGATTTATTTTTATTTATTTATACAAGCACTGGGTACAGTCAGAACCGCGGGAGGGTGAGAGAATTCACCAGAGCCAGAGTGGGGAGCAGAGCAGACAGAAGGACCGAAGCACACTGCTGAGGGGAGCAGCGAGCGGTAGAAGAGTTCTACGCACCATGTGGGACCCTCCTCTGGTGGCCGGGGAACAGCCGGAAATCGAACCTGCGCTGCAGAGGCTGCGAGCAGCTTTGCAACCCAGTGCTCAAAAGCTGGGCCAACGGGGAGCCCCAATCTGCAGCAATCTTCAAAAGGAGTCTATATAATTCTATGTTAAATTCCACTCTTGAAGTCTTCTCTCCATATCAATACAAAGTGTTTCCTGACTTCTGTTAACAACTACCTATTTCCTCTGGGAGGGAAAATAGGTACTAATTTTGTGTATCAAATTTCTATTATTATTATTCTGATGACTTTCAACATTCTCTCTCTAGCCTTGCACTCTTTACTGATCCCTAAGCCCACATGTTCAACCACCTACTACTGCTCCCTTGAACATCCTACATGCAACACAATTCTATCATAAAGCAAAACAAAGTCTTCATATTATTCCTTGTACATCTGTTCCCCTGCCCCAGTGATCTCTAGTTACATGAATATCCTGTTATACACCCAGAATTCCATAACCAAAGAACACTTAAGTCATCTTTGACTGCTCTTAGTTCACACATCTACCCCCAAAATTATTACCTCCTGTACAGTATATTGTAGTGATTAAAAGACTAGATTCTCGGGCTAGCATTCCCTGTCTTATATCTTAGCTCTGTAACTTACTAGTTGCTTAAATTTTGTGTCTCAGTACTCTCACCTGACAAGAAGAATAATGATAATAATACTTATATGTACTTTATAAGGTTGTATCAAATTAATCATGTAAAACACTTAGAAAAGTTGCATGGCACAAAACAAGTACTTAATACCTGTTAGTACTCTATGGTGATGATGATGATGATGATGATGACCTCTCAAATATGTCCCTTCTCTCCCTTCTTGACTATGACTATCAACTTGCCTAAATCATGAGTCTCCTGACTTAGCTATATTTGAATATACTAGATCCAGTACGCACTATGCAAGGCATTGTCAGTCACAAACTCTTATTTTATGTGATTCCTAACCTGTTGGAGTCTGGAGAGGTAGTATAGATATAACTGCTTTGTCTAACATTGTAGCCACTCCAAGTGATTAATAAACTTTAGCTTTAGATTGATTAAAAGGAAACAATATTAAAATTAATTTCCTTATTCACAATAACTGCATTTCAAGTGTTCTTTAGCTTAGTCAGTTTAGATTCATAATCTGAATTTTTCATTCCCAGCTGTGTGACATAACAGAAGGAAAGTTACACAGTATGTCTGAGTTTTTTTTTTTTTTTGTGGTCTTTTGGATTTTATATGTATGTTATGGTATTATCTGTGAATAGTGATAATGTCACTTCTTTCCCAATTTGGATTATTTTATATATATATTTTCTTGCCTAATTACTCTTACTAAGACTATATTGAACAGTAGTGGTGAAGTGAACATCCTTTTCTTTCTCCTGATCTTAGCAGAAATGCACTCAGTTTTTCACCATTGAGTGTAATGTTGGCTATAGGTTTATCATATATGGTTTTTATCATGTTGAGATAAGTTCCATTTATCCCCATATTATTGAGTTTTTATTACAAATGGATGTTGAATCTTGATGAATGCTTTTTGGGCATCTATTGAAATGATCATGTGATTTTTATTTTCCTTTTTTGTTGATTGGATGAATGACATTGATTGATTTGTTTATTTTGAACCAAACTGACATTCCTAGGGTGAAACCTACTTGATCAGAATGGAGGATTCTCTTAATATATTTTTTTGGATTCAATTTGCTAAGGTTTTGTTTAGAATGCTTGCATCAGGGATATCAGCCTATGGTTTTCTTCTATTGTGCTGCCCTTGTCTGGTTTGGGGATGAGGGTAATGTTGGTCTCTAGAATGTAAAAGGTAGTATTCCAAACTCTTCAATTGTTTTTTGGAAGAATTTGAATAAGATAGGTACTGTGTCCTCTTTCAAGATAGAATTCACTAAGAAACGACATCAGGTCCTAGGTTTTTGTTCTTAGGGAGATTTAATACTCTTTTAATTTTGCATTTGTGATTGATTTATTTAAGCTGTGCATTTATCCTGTTTTAGACTTGGAAGGTTGTAAAATCTAAAAATGTGTCCTCTTCTTCTAGGTTGCCCAGTTTGTTGAAATGGTGGGAATACTAAACTGAAACAGTAACCTCAGGAATGAAGAGAATAGGACAGACAGAGAATATCCCACTGCTACTCTATCACTTTATTGTTAATTAAGGGTAAAAACTATCTTTTTCATATTTGTTTCCCACTGTGGCTTGTGTCTTCTACCCACACAGGAACACACAGCACAATGCAGCAGTTTGTACACAAATATACTGTTGGTTAAAGTAAATTCAATTGTGTTACATTCACAAAATTTAGTGGATGATTTAATCGGATGTAAAAACCAAGATGGCTTCCAGGTTTTGAATTTGTTCACATGCTTTACTCACCCTCCACCAAAACTCCAGTAACAATGCTAAACAGTACTTTTTTTTTTTCCACAGAAACTTAAGAATTATTTTTGCTAGCTTGTTCTTTGATTATTTATATTCCACAGAGTTCTCAGAGCACATCCTAACTACTTTGCTTCCCTGACACTATGATATGTCCTTGACAGGACCCCAGTTAGGGTAGAGCCTGCTTTCCCTCATGATCATCTAGACCTCTGGGCTGGGAAGGGGGTTGTTTCTCCTGGGGCCCTCCCTTCCGCTTTCTCTGGCCTGGGCAGTGAGTCCCTCTTCATAGTATTTGAATCAGAGGAAACAGATAGACTGAGGAAGTGAAGAAAAAACAGGCTGCCTGAGTTCTGTAAGCCAATGTAAACACTCAGTGGTTTCCTGTTGTTGCGGCCTAAAGTGTCCCATGACATCATTCCCGGCCTTTCCAGAACACACTGGTTTGGTCCAGCCTACCAACCTGCCCAGAGCTGAGTGATAATTGCCCCCCTTCCCCATGAGGGTTAAATCCTCCAGAACTGGAGACCTTCTCTGAGCCAACCATTCCTTACCTGCCCAGTCTTTCTAGCCCTATAAGGCATTTAAGGCAGCCGGTCGACATGTTGTCCCACTTCCCAGAGGCCCAGTGACTTATGGGTCATAGCAAGATTTCCCAGACAGGAAATTTTACTTCTTTTAATGGATATTTGTAGTCAGGAGAGGGGTAGGAGGGTGTGACACACTGCCCCTGAGACAGGCCCTAACTGCTTCCTCCCCTTTTCCCACCTAATAGCATACAGTATTATGTTTTCAGTGTTGGTCACAAATTCTTAGAAACAGAAATATAAGGGCCCTTTGAGGGTCGTGTAGTCTAATCCTTCCACTGTGCAGATGAGGATCAGATGAAGATCACTGAGGCCCAAAAAGGGTAAAGGGTATGGTCCTAGTTACACAGTTGGTTATTATAGCATGAGTCATCTACTGCCAGACCTCAAAACCGGAGCTATCAAAAAGCAGGATGATATTCTTGCAAAGAATTAAAAACCAGGGTTCAAGCTCAAATTCTTCTCTGAAATGTTCGATAAATTCTTCCATTTTTCTTGCCTCAACTAAAACAGTTATAGTTCAATTCAAAGCAACATATATTTATTGAGACCTGCTATGCCTGGCGAGTTGGCAGCTTCTGAAAAGAGAAGAGGGAATGATTATAACACTCCCCATTTCACAGGTTAGAATGAAAATAAAATGAAAGAGATGGTGTGAATTCTTTAAGAGACCTAAATGCTGTTTGGATTCCATACCTGTGTCTAGACAGAAATGAACCATAATCAGGGATCTGGGATAATTAGGGTTACACCTCTTTCCCACTCACTTCACAAGGCAGTAGAGGGTTCTTGGGCCAGAGTTTTGTTTGCAAAAATGTTCCCTACTTCCAGTGTCATTTAGCTGGGCAGATTCATGTAGAGGTGGTAAGGTTATAAATTATTGTCAGGAAAATCAAGCCAAATGCATTATGATAATTCCTTCAGCAAGCAGTAATTGGATCAAGCCCTAGCTGTTCCACAGAGTACAAGCAATTTGAAATAGCTCTTTTAATCACTCAAGTTCATCACAACCTAGATTATCAAATAGAATTCACAGGCACCTTAAGGGAAAGGGATGCATATTATTGCACCCAATGATGCACTAGGCAATGCATAGGCAATGTGAAGTCCCATCAATTTAACCACAGTGTGGATTAGATGAAACACCCAGAAAATACAGATGTATTTAGATGCCTGGGGATGCATATTTATTAGCAGATACATACAAAGGAGGCTGCATATGCACATTAGGAGACACAAAGTAATACACATACACACCTTGTCACAGCAGTCAATAGAGAAAATACACATACACAAAAACACACATTCCAACCAGGTAAGTTAAGAAAAGACAGCTAACTGTCTAGGAGTTCTGGGACTTTTGAGGTGCTACTTTCTGACCTGCACTTCTTTCTTTTTCATCCCCCCACAATAGTACTAATTCAAATCTTACACTAATTCATTTATAGAATATTTTTTTTCTATAGCAGCCTGAGAAGTCACCCATCACCTCACCACATCCATATCCCAGTCCCACTCCACTACATCAAACTTTCATTATCTGGACTACAGCAAAGATCGTATACAAGGCTTTCTTGATGTCAGTATCTTTCAATTAACCCATCTTTCACAAGGCTGCCTGCCAGAACGATTCTTTCTAGAATTCAGTCCTATTCTTTCTTGATCCCTAATCAAACTCCATCGTTTCATCCCCACTGTCAGTACAAGCTAACCCTGACACCTGACATTCACACGGTGACCAATACCTGAGACTCCTCTATCATGTTTATCATTTTCCCTCCAGAAGGTAGATTGCACTTTTTGCAACTCCCTACCAATGCCTACCCTGAGCTATTCTACTCCTTGTACTTTTCCCTTGAGCTAGAACTACTCCCTTGTGCACCTATCAAAATCTTACCCACTTTAGATTTTGCTGGGTTGTTTGAATATTTTGAAGAGATTATTACATCTTTGCTATTTATTTTTTTTTATATTTTCATTCTTAAGGCCCAACCCTAAAGTTACCTCCTCCATGAAGTATGCTCTAATCTCCTGAAAGTGCTATATTAGAGAACTGAACTTACCCCATTCAACCTTCATAGGAATGTGTGTCTCAGTCCTCAGAGGAAAGCTGAAGAGGGAAAAGGATGGAACTCTTTGACATGCCTCCTCTGGGGCATATTATACACTGGCATTCTTTGTAACTGCATTTCCCACAGTACTGCAAAGTAAGATTGAGAAAGCCCAGGCCTCAAGACTCTCAGGCCAGTCTCTTTTGAGTTACTCTATTCAAATCATGGGTTTAAGTTCTGGAATTGACACTAGCTTGCTCTGTGTCTATAAACAAATCTCAGCTCCTCTCTGGCCTTGATTTTTTCAAGGATCCTTACAGTTCTGGTTTCTGTTATTACAAGATGCAGGATTTTATGCATGTCCTTCTATTAGAACCTCTGGAACTAGGTATATCTACTATCATGATCATTTATTTCCACCACCTCCCTTCCCTCTATCTTCTGTCTTTATCCTTGTCTTTTCTCATTTTCTCTCTCCCCCACTGCTCTCTCCCTTCCTCCCTCTCTCCCTTCTTCTCTCTCTCTTTCTCTCTCTCTCTCTCTCTCTCTCTCTCTCTCTCTCTCTCTCTCTCTCTCAGTTCCCTCCTTCCCTCTCCTCTCTGACTGCCTCTCTGCTACTTTTCTGTGTATGTGTCTCTCTCTGATTCTGTGTCTCACTCTGATTCTATGTCTCTCTTTCTGTCCCACCCCTAACCCCAGGGAATGAAGCTAACTGAATAGCTTCCATCTCCAAATAGTTCTAATGCTTCCTGAGTGTTTCTGGTAAGTTGAGGTAAAAATGTAATCCCTCTGAGGGCCTCAGGAAGCTCAAATCCCTCACCCTTCCCTTTTGGAAGGTTTCGTAGAACTAAGGAGGAAGGTGTCAGCATAAAGGGTCTCATAGAAAAGCAACTAGTTCATATCCTCAAACCTTCCATTCAAAGTTCACAAAGGCTCTCCACTTCCTACATGATTTGAGCCAGAGGTTCTGAACAACTAGATGTTCCCTGTAACCACTCCCCTGCCTCATCATTTTACAGATGTGAAAACTGAGGCCCACAGACAGGAAAGTAAAATGGCCCACCACTCCACAAGGAAGTAATGGAAGAATTGGAACTAGACTGTCAGTCTCCTGACTTCTAATCAGGCACTCTAAACAGATTATAAAATTGATTCAATACCTTCAGTTGAAAGACACTTTTCAGAGCATTGTGCTAGAAGAGAAGGCTGAGGATAATGATGGATAGCGTGAAGAATCAATAGAAAATCAGATTATGAACACTCAAGAACAGATCTTCTCCATCTCTCACAGAAGTCTAATATAGCATCAGGCCCCAACTCAGTGATGGATAAATGAAGAAGGGAGCATCATCAGAGAACTTGGGGGACACCGATACTTCCTCTGGGGCTCTGGGTATTTATGTGGAACACTCCAGAAACTTGTTCTAAACTTGCTCAATCAAAAGTTCCCCTGTCACCAACTCCTAGAATTCAGTTTCTTCTTTGTAAAAGGAGTAATGTTATCTGCTTCATCTCGCTCCCTGAGGCTTGGAGCAGTTGTGAGGATAAAAAAAAAAGGAAAGAGCTTTGACAAAAACAAAACAGCATGCTGCAAATGTAATGGCTGGATGCTGTGGTGATGTCCCAGCTAGCAATTATGTTCTTAGTGGTGGTGACTGTGGGTGCCTAGTGAGTCATTTTCTTATTCTCAAAGCCAGAGGCCTTGAAGGGAGAGAAACGAGGTGAGTTTTTTTTGTTTTTTTTTTTCCATGAAAAGAGTTCAGCACAGGGTAGAACACACACACACACACACACACACACACACACATCAGATGCTAGTGTTTTAGGGAATAGACACCTAAGCAAGGACAGCATCACCACCTCTGTTGTTTAGTTCAAAGATACCAAGTCCCTAAGACATCAGTTCCAGTTTTATAGCCAGTCTTGTGTTCCAGGTCATAATGTAACTAATTTACTCTGTGACTTCAGGCAAGTTGCATTTCCTCTTTGAGTTATTTTCATCTGTATCATACAGGATGATCTGGATATCTAACATGATTTTTCATGAGTCTCAGCAGTATTTAAAATACCTGGGTTTAAATCCTATTTCTGTCACAACTGTATGACCAAGTTCATTCCTGGGCCTCAGTTTTTGCAACTATAATAAAATGAGGTATTTGGATTAGATGTTAAGCACTGTGTTTCAAGAACTCTGGACCGAGGGGCCTCCCTGGTGGTGCAGGCAGTTGAGTGCAGAGCTGTGAAGCTGTCCGCAGCCTCTGCAGTGTGGGTTCGATCCCAGTCCGCCAGGGAGAATCCCACACAGCGCAGCAGACCTCTCCTGTCTTGTCCACTGCTCCCCTCAGCAGTGTATTTCAGTCAGTCTGCCAGTTCTGCTCCCCACTCTGTCTCTGGTGAATCCTCTCACCTTCCCACATATCTGGCCTATACCCCGGTTCTTGTATGTATAAATAAATAAATCTTAAACAAAAAAGAAGTCTGGAGTGAGATTCAAGAAATTAAGTTCTAACTCTAACTGCCACAGAGTAAATCATTGTCTGGGTTTAGACTGGTCTCATTCCTACTCTGGGTCCCTATATGTATCGTGAGGGGATCTAAATATATCTTATCTAAATATACCCTATGAATCTAACAGCCTGTGGTTATAGAATTTTACAAACACTGAAAAGGAAATGGAGGGAAAGGCCACACCCAGAATAATTTCTCATAAGCTTGCAGTGGTTGCCCTCTATAGGTCTGATCTGAAAGTGCAGGCCCAGCTAGACAGCTCTTAATGGTTGCCTGCCAGGAGGAATCTTAGGCTTGAGTCAGGCTTTCAGACCTCAATGGACCCACTTTGGGCAGAGCTTGTTTGGGCATTTTTGCCCATGAAGGTATGGATAATTGGGGAAGGGGGTATTATTGGTACACAATTATTAGGAATAGCCTTTCTTCTCTTTGCACACTATATCTATTGAAGATCTTTCACATTAAGAATATGCTTGGGGGGGGGGGCTCCCCTGGTGACACAGCGGTTGAGCCCTGGGCTGTAAGGCTGCCCGCAGCCTCTGCAGCGCCGTTTCCTTCCCCCGCAGCCTGCGAGGGTCCCACCAAAAAAAAAAATGTATATATATGCTTCCGGGCCTCCCTGGTGGCACAGTCTTTGAGCGCTGGGCTGCGAAGCTGCCTGCAGCCTCTGCAGCACCAGTTTGATCCCTGGCCACCAGCGAGGGTCCCACATATCACGCAGACCTCTCCTGCAGTGCCTGCTGCTCCCCTCAGCAGTGTACTTCATCAGTCTGCCTGTTCTGCTCCCTGCTCTGTTTCTGGTGAATCCTCTCACCATCCCATGCTTCTGACTGTACCCAGTGCTTGTATAAATAAATAAATCTTTAAAAATAAATAAATAAATAAAATAAAAATATGCTTCCCTTGCCTTTGTGTGGCACATAGCTGGATTCCTTTTAGACCATGCACCCCTTAACAGTTTGGGGTCTCTGGGTGCTTCTCAGCCATGTGCTAAAAATATCACTAAATTTGGGTCAATTTTGTGGGAATTTTGTGCTAGAGACTTAGGATGAAGTCAGATAGAAGACTCTGTTACAGAAATTGTCACATTCTAAACATCTCATCACTATAATTCTATATTTCATTGTAGAAATACTGTGCAGGTCACAAAATTTTATGCTCCCTTCTTCCTTCTCACCTTAGCTAAAAAATTGCATCTGCAGGGGGACAGCATTTCTTCTTGTATAACAAAAGTGATTGTAGCCCTAGTTCTGCTCCTAATTCAATATATATAACCATGGTTAAGTCCTAGCCTCTCAGTTTCCACAACTGAAGCAGGAAGAACTTGGGCTTAATGAGCTCTCCAATTCTTCAGACCCTGACATTCTACCTGGTTTTTTTCATATTGTACTGTGATATTCCCTGCCTACCAGAATAGGACCCAGTAATTCCTTAATTTCTTTTAAATCTTAAAGTCCTACCCTTCTCATTCAAGCTCCCAAAAACTCTCCATAATATCCTAGCCCCATCCCCATCCCCCATCCCCTCATCTCACTGCCGCCATTGCTATTGCATGCAATTAGCTGAAAATTCTAATCATCCATTTCTGATGCTGGTGAGTTAATGAAAATTGACATGATATTCCTCTGAAGAGACAGAACTCCAAAATTGCCAATACTTCTATGCGTCTTTGGGAAAGACCCTTCTTTTCACTAGACTTCTTTTTTAACTTAAGGATAGTGGACTAGAATTGTCTTTATTTTATAAAAAAAATATTTTATTTATTTATGCATACAAAAAACTGGGGTGTAGGCCAAAGATACGGGGGTTGAGAGGATTCACCAGGCACAGAATGGGGAGTAGAATAGGCAGATTGACTGAAATACACTGCTGAGGGAAGCAGCGGGTAAGACAGGAGAGGCCTGCTGTACCATGTGGGTCAGCTCTCTGGCTGGGGATCAAATTCATGCTGCAGTGGCTACAGATAGCTTCATAGTGCTGAGACTTAAGCCCTTTGAACCACCAGGGAGCCCTAGAATTGTCTTTTTTTTAATTTTATTTTTATACTCCCCATACAATTGCAACCGACTTATTTTGACCCCAATCCCTCCTTTCCCCGCGCCCCCTCCCACCCACATAGTGTGTCTATGGTTCATAGTTGTTTGTTGATTTTGATTTTTTTCTTGCTTATAGTTATTCTTTTTCCTGGTCCCTTATTTAGGTTTTCTAGAGTCCTGCTATGAGTGAGACCATTCGGTATTCCTGAAATGAGTGAGACCATCGGTATTTTTCTTTTTCTTTCTGGCTTATTTCGCTGAGCATGATCTCTTCCAGCTCCATCCATGTTGCTGCAAATTGCATGTGTTTATCTTTTTTTGAATGCAGAGTAATATTCTATTGTGTATATGTAACACATCTTCTTGAGCCAGTCATCTATTTTTGGGCATTTGGGTTATTTCCAAAGCTTAGCTATTGTAAATAGTGCTGCTATAAACATAGGGGTGCAGTTGCCCCTTGGAATTAATGTTTCTGTGTCCTTTGGGTAAATACCTAGGAGTGGAATTGCTGGATCATATGGAAGCTCTATCTTAGGTAGGTCCAGAAATCTCCACACAGCTCTCCATAGTGGTGGACCAGTTTTCACTCCCACCAGCAGTGCAGTAGAGTTCCTTTCTCTTCACATCCTCACCAACATTTGTTGTTGCTAGTTTTTTTTTTTTTTTTGAATATGTGCCATTCTCACTGGTGTGAGATGGTATCTCATTGTAGTTTTGATTTGCATTTCCCTGATTGCAAGTGATGTTGAACAATTTTTCATATGCCTGTTGGCCATTTGCATTTCCTCTTCAGAGAAGTTTCTTTTTAGCTCTTCTGCCCATTTTTTGATTGGATTATTTTCTTTGATTTTGTTGAGTCTCATCAGCTCTTTGTAGATTTTTGTGATCAGTCCTTTATCATTAGTGTTGTGTGCAAAAATTTTCTTCCAGTCGATGGGGTTTCCCTTTGTTTTTGTTATTGTCTCTTTTGCTGTGCAGAAGCTCTTTAATTTGATGTAGTCCCAGCTGTTTATCTTTGCCTTCACTATCAGAGCTTTGGGTGATGTGTATATAAAGATATCTTTGAGGTGCATGTCATGTAGTGTTTCGCCTATATTTCCTCCTATATATTTTATGGTTTCAGGTCTTATGTCTAGTTCTTTAATCATTTTGAGTTGTTTTTTGTGCATGGTGTGAAATGTAGACAAGTTTCATTCTTTTGCATGTAGCGACCCAGTTTTCCCAGCAACATTTATTGAACAAACATTATTTGCCCCAGTGCATATTGTTTGCTCCTTTGTCAAAGATTAGTTGACCAAAAATCTGTGGGTTTATTTCTGGGTTTCCTATTCAGTTCCATTGGTCCTTGTGTCTGTCCTGGTTCCAATACCATGCAGTTTTTGGTGATTCCATATGAATTCCATATGAATTTCATCCATAATTGTTCTATTTCCTTGAAGATGACATTGAAATTTTTACTGGAATAGCATTGAATCTGTAGATTGCTTTTGGTAGGATGGCCATTGTAATAATGTTTATTCTTCCAATCCATGAGCAGGGGATGTCTTTCCCTTTCTTTGTGTCTTCTTCTATTTCTTTTAACAGTGTTTTATAGTTTTCTTTGTATAGGTCCTTTACCTCTTTTGTTAGATTTATTCCCACATATTTGATTTTATTTTTTGTTTCAATAATAAAAGGGATTTTTTTTTTTATTTCTTCTTCTTCAGATTTATTGTTTGTGTATAGGAAGGCTACTGACTTTTGCATGTTGATTTTGCATCCTGCCACTTTACTGAACTGATTGATGAGTTGAATTAGTTTTTCTGTGGAGTTTTTGGTTTTCTCTATGTATATTATCATATCACCTGCAAATAGTGATAGTTTGACTTCTTCTTTTCCTATTTGGATTCCTTGTATGTCTTTCACTTGTCTTATTGCTCTGGATAGGACTTCCAGTATTATATTGAAAAGCAGTGGTAAGAGTGGACATCCTTGTCTTGTTCCAGATCTTAATGGAATTGCTTTCAGCTTTTCACCATTGAGAATGATACTGGCTGTTGGCTTGTCATAGATGGCCTTTATGATGTTGAGGTATGTTCCTTGTATCCCAAGAATTTCAAGGGCTTTTATCATGAATGGGTGTTGCACTTTGTTGAAAGCTTTCTCAGCATCTATTGATATTATCATATGGTTTTTATATTTCTTTTTGTTGATGTGTTGGATAACGTTGATTGATTTTCTGATGTTGAACCATCCTTGTGTCCCTGGAATGAATCCTACTTGGTCGTGGTGAATTATCTTATGGATACATTGTTGGATTCTGATAGCTAAAATTTTATTGAGGATTTTTACATCAGTGTTCATTAGGGAGATTGGCCTGTAGTTTTCCTTTTTTGTGTTGTCCTTGTTCGGTTTTGGTATTAGTGCAATGTTGGTTTCACAGAACGTGTTTGGTATTGTCCCTTCCTTCTCAAATTTTTGGAAGAGTTTGTGAAGGACAGGCACTAATTCGTCTCTGAATGTTTGGTAGAATTCATCTGTAAATCCATCAGGTCTGGGGCTTTTGTTTTCGGGGAGGTTTTTGATTACCATTTCAATTTCGCTGCTTGTAATTGCTCTATTTAGGTGTTCTATTTCTTCTTTATCTAGCTTTGGGTGATATGGAGTTGTAGGACTTTGTCCATCTCCTCTAGATTGTTGATCTTGTTTGCATATAACTGTTCATAGTAGTTACTGATTATTCTTTTGATTTCTACTGTGTCCGTTGTGATTTCTCCTCTTTCGTTTATGACCCTGTGTACTTGTGCTTTCTCCCTTTTTTCCTTTGAGAGCCTGGCTAGGGGTTTGTCTATTTTATTTATTTTTTCGAAGAACCAGCTCTTGGTTTCATTGATCTTTTGCATTGTTTTTTTTTAGTTTCAATTTCATTTATTCTGCTTTGATTTTTATTATTTCCTTTCTTCTACTGGTTTTGGGCTTTTTTTTGTTGTTCTTTTTCTAGATCTTTGAGCTTAGAGATTAGGTTGCTTCTTTGAGTTCTTTCTTGTTTCTTGATGAGCCTCTATTGCTATATATTTTCCTCTTATTACTGCTTTTGCTGCATCCCATACATTTAGGAAATTGGTGTCCTCATTGTCATTCAAGTCAAAGAATTTTTTAATTTCTTCTTTGATTTCCCTATTAGTTCAGTGGTCTTCCAGAGTGTGATTTTTAGTCTCCATGAGGTAGGAGAGTTCCTTGCCTTCTTTTTGTGGTTTATTTCTAGTTTGATGCCTTCATGGTCAGAAAAGATGGTTGGTATGATTTCAAACTTGGTGTATCTGTTGATGTTTGTCTTGGGTCCCAGTTTGTGATCGATCCTGGAGAATGATCCGTGTGAACTTGAGAAAAATGTGTACTACGTTTTTTTTTTTGGGTTTAGTGTTCTATAGATGTCTGTTAAGCCCAAACACTCTAGATCCTTATTTAGAGCTTTAGTTTCTTTACTTATTTTTTGTCTTGTTGATCTATCCATTGTTGATAGTGGTGTGTTGAAGTCTCCCACTACGTATGTGTTTTCTCTGATGTCTGTTTTCAGAGATGACAACAGTTGTCTGATATATTTTTTCGTGCTCCTGCTCATCTGGTCTCAGGCACACTCTTCTGCGCGCCAGGTCTGCCCCAGCCATGGGTGCCCACTCCCCCTGTGGGCTCAGACTGCTGGTCAGAAGGGGCCTGGCGTGGGCTAACTTCCCAACTCGCCACTGGCTCCTCCGGGAGCCTACTGCTGGTTTCAAGCAGTCTTTACTGAAGAAAGGTCCCTGTTCTATGGGGTGTTAGTGACTTTTTTTCTGGTCGCTAGGTGGCGCCATAGATCTCTCCTAGTGTCCTTGGGGAGCTGTTTTTTTTTACCCCGAGGGACAGGGAACAGAGTGGGAATAGTAGGGAAAACCTCAACGGCTTTGGGGTGCTGTGTCTGCCTTGTGCCCCACCGTCGTGGGGAACCCAGGCCCCGAATTTCGTGCCCTGGGTCTCAGTTCCAAAGCCCTCAGGTCCAGGACGTGGGCTGTAGCCCAGTTCACTGTCTGCAGAAATGGCGTCTTTTGCACCCCACTCCTGTGTCCGGGCACCTGGTTTCTGATTACTCAGTGAGGGACTTTCACCTCAGTGAGGGCCCCCGCGTGTCTCCCCGCAAGCCTAGGTTGCAGGCGCACGGACCTGGGCAGCCACGATCCGCTGGCTGGCCTGGGGCTTTGTGTAGGTCTCCGGGAGTCTTTGTTTTTCTCTAATGGTGCCTGGAGCCATTTGTTCACCTCCTCTGTGAATCCTGCAGGGTTCTCCACAGTTCCAGTTCATGGGGTGTGGTGGCTGAAATAGTTCCTTTCCACTCCCAGTCCCGCTTGATGCGTAGTTTGTTCTTGTTGGTCGTTTTCATTTGTTTTTTCCTCCTTTCTGTTGGTCGGAGAGTGCCGACTTTGTTGGTGGGGGAGGGTAGCAGGGTTCTGAGCTTTCCTCCCTTCTAGTCCTCTTTTATGGCAACTTTCTTCTTCGGGTAGTTTGCTGGAGTCGTCCGTTTATCTTCCGTGTCCCAGTTCTTACTGGGACCTGCCGCTTTTCCTCCCTAATAACTTTTTTTTAATGGGAGATCTTACTCGCAGAGTTTCCTTGCCGCCATGTTCATCCGCCTCAAAGTATTTTTTAATTTCTTCTTTGATCTCCTCATTAGTCCAGTGGTCTTCCAGTTGTGTGCATTTCAATCTCCATGAAATGGGAGGGTTCCTTGTTTTCTTTTTATGATTTATTTTTAGCTTGATGCCTTTATGATCAGAGAAGATAGTTGGAATGATTTTGATTTTCATGTGTCTGTTGATGTTTGTCTTGTGGCCCAGTATGTGATCGATTCTGGAGAATGATCCATGCGCACTTGAGAAAAATGTTTATTTGGATTTTTTTGGGTGCAGTGTTCTATAGATGTCTGTTAAGTCCATGAGTTGTATGTCTTTATTTAGGGCTCTAGTGTTTTTGTTTATTTTTTTGTCTCGTTGATCTGTCCATTGGTGTGAGTGGGGTATTGAAGTCTCCCACTATATATGTATTTTCATTAATATATGTTTTCAGAGCTGATAATAATTGTCTAATATATTTTGGTGCACCTTCATTTGGTGAGTATATGTTGATGAGTGTTATAGCTTCCTGATGTCTTGTCCCCTTAATCATAATGTAGTGTCCATCTATGTCTAGTTTTACTTTTTTTTAATTTGAAGTCTATTTCATCTGATATAAGTATGGCTTTTCCTGCCTTCCATTTTGTCCATTTGCTTGTTGGATTGATTTCCAACCTACAGGCTACTCCCACTCTATTCCCCCAGACCCACAGGGTAAAAAAACAGTTCCTGAAGGACACTAGGAAAGATCTCTGGCCCCACCTAGTGACCAGAATAAAAATCACCAACACCCTATATTTGGAAACCAGGGATCCCCAAAACACCCTCAGGCTCTGAGAGAGGGGGGGCAAGCAAATAGGGGTAAGAGGTAAGCAAACAGGGATAAGGAGGGAAATAAGGCATGGAGCAAGACACCATCCTGGAACTGAGAGCTAGGCACAGGATCTGGTGCATGGGATGTGCATAGCAGTTGGATCTGATAGCCTTGAAACTGAGATCTAGAGTGCGGAATTCAGGGTGTGGAATCCATACAGCTGTGGGCACAACACCCGGTGAACACGGGGCAGACACACCCTGCTTGAGTAAGAGTCCCTGTGTTGAGGTGATCCCCTCTGCCCTCCCTTCTCAGAGAACCACTGGAAAAAAGCACAGGTCAGCAAGTAGGGGTCTCTGGCACCCCCTTGTGACCATAACTAAATCACCAACTAGCTGATTCCCTGTTGGAACTGAGTAAATACAGAGGGAGGGAACTGTAAGGGACAGAGCCTAGCAACACAGCATCAACACCCTGGTGGAGTTTTGGCCTACCAGTGCTGGTCTCAGTCTGGTAAACAGTTTCCAGCACCCCTAAAGGAGCACTCCAAATTGATGTCTGCCAGCACCAGTGGCACAACGTCCCAACACATAGAACTAATTAGAATGCAAACAACAGGGAGAAGAAAAAATATAAATAACCAAGCAAGCCATCAGGAGGACACACCACAAAAAGAAATACAGTCACCAGAGCTCAACGATGACATGGAAGAACTTCTCGGCCTATCAGATAGAGAATTGATAATCATCCTGATTAAAAAGCAGAAAGAAAACTAAAAGGAAATAAAGGAGTTGAGACAAATAATCACTGAACTGAAGAATGGAATTGAGATCTTAAGAGAGGAAGAAAAGAAATGCAGGTGATAAGAAGATTACTAGAGGAGATAAAGAACTCTGGGAAAACAATGAAAACAGAATTGATGAAATGGAAGAACAGATCAGTACTATTGAAGATACAGAAATATAAAGAGCCAAAAGAGAAAAGGAGAGAGAAGTGCAAATGAAGCAGTATGAGGAGACTCTTAGACAATTATCAGACTCCATGAAGAGAGGAAATGCAAGAGTTATAGGCATTCCAGAAGGTGAGGAGAGACACAAAGGAACTGAGAAATTATTCAAGGAGATAATTGAAGAAAACTTCCCAAGCATGAAAAAGGAGATGAATATAGACATACAAGAAGTGAGAAGAACTCCCAATTACCATAATGAAAAGAAAACTACAGCAAGACACCTAATAGTAAAGCTTGCAAGAGTCCAAGACAAGGAAAAAATAATGAAACTGGCAAGGGGGAGAAAAAACAGATAACTTATAAGGGAAAACCAATCAGGTAGTTTCTGACTTCTCCGAAGAAACATTACAGGCAAGAAGAGAATGGAGTAACATATTCAGCAAACTTCAACATAGCAAATGCCAACCAAGAATATTTTACCTTGCAAAACTCTCCTTCCTCTATGAAGAAAAAATATGGACCTTCTAAGACAAACAGAAACTCCAGAAATTCATTACAACTAAACCCCCACTCCAAAAAATTCTCCAAGAAGTCCTAAAGCCAAAACCAACAGAGGAATGGACAAGAAGAACAGAATAAAGCAAGGAATAAAATAAAAAAAAAAAAGATAAACAAAATGGCAAACACAGGTGCCAACATATCAATATTAACTCTAAATGTAAATGGATTAAACTCATCAATAAAAAGACACAGAGTAGCAGACTGGATTAAAAAACAAAATCCAACCTTCTGCTGTCTCCAGGAAACACATTTAACCACAAAAGATAAAAATAGACTGAAAATAGAATTGTCTTTAAAAGTAATAAACTTCTCCAAAAACTTCTACTTCTAGGAAGTAAGAATGTGGAAATTATCTTTGATATTTTGTCATATCCTGATCTTCTTTTCAGCTTCTTAAATTGAAATCTCTCCTCCACCCACAATCTCCTACTTCTCATAAATATCCAGCATTTCCATGACCATGACCTAAACGGGAATTCAAGTCTTCCATTCCACTTCCTCAACTCTTGTACCTGTTTCCTTTTCTTCTTCACCTGTTTCCACCACAAACAAAATATCCTTTGTTCATAGTCAAGCTCTCTGTGAGTAAAATAGTTTGTTGTGAGGAATACATGCAATAAAGTTAGAAAGCTGCATTTTACCCATTAAAAGATTTGCCCATGCATATTGTCATTAGTTTATTATATCACTACTTTCTCTGCCAATGCCCACAAGCCTCTCCCTGAAAAATAAACACAGTCAGACCCTGGAAAAGACTTTTTTTAATGTTTTATAAACAGAATTATGCTTGCACCTATAGCAGCAACAAGAGTTCAGTTAAACCTCTCAGCTCAGCCCAGTTGCCTAGGACATTTCTTAAGACACCCCTACTGGCTTGACTTGAAGTCAGACATGAAGAGATTCCCTCTGTTAGTGGTACAGTATATCCTGAATTAATTTCACCTACTGATGTTTTATGACTCCAACCCCACCTTCATGCCAAAGAGATCTCAAGCCCTGAGGATTACAACTCCTATCATGTCATGACAATTGACTTTCTGAAGGGGGGATTGCTGGGATAATGGTGGAGTTAAGCAGCCATGCTTAGTATGAAACTGAGTGCATATGGGCTAGTGCTCACTTGGCTTTGCCTACTTTCAGCATTGACCAATTAATTTCTCCATTTGCATGGACCAATTAATTTCTCCATTTGCTCTGTTTTTCTGCTTCTCGTTTTCCTTGTAATAAAATATTTTATTAACGTTTCTCTGAGTGCCTGTTCTTGAGTCTTGTCCTAAGTCATTAAGCGTGCAGTTGAAGACTCACATTCAGGTCACCCCGTTTCCATTTGGGGTTGTGCTGTAATAACTTGGCACCTAATGTGGGACCATTACACCTGTGGTTAACCAACCCAAAGGACCCTTCCTTTCATTGGTCACCATAAATGCATTACACTTGCAGGACACGTAGTAGGATCCTTCTGTCTCAAATTCAGAGAAGTTTGGTTTTACTTAAGTAAAACTCTGTGTGCGTATTTTCATCTAAACATGGTCTTAATATAAGTTTAGGCAGTTGTCCTCTTTTGAATTTTTCTTCAAGTATTCTTGGTATGGTAATTTGCTAAAACCTGGTATATGGGAGAGTATTCTGATTCTGAGGGCATACATGAATGGCTCAGAAGCCATCTCCAGTTTACAGCTGTGTTTTTTGGGGTCATCTTGGGATGTGTATAAGTACTTTATACAATATCATGTTTCGTTCAAGAGGAGGTGACCCTTTTACTTCATCTGTCAAAAGCATGTAAGAATGAATTCAGGCAACCCTTCATAAATTAGATTCAGTTAAGAGCCTGCAAGAATAACTTCTAATTGCCATCTGTAAATAAAATTTAGAAAAGGCAAAGATTTGACTGATGGCACAAAGAGGAAAGAAACTTCCTCCTTCCCCTGATTGCTATATAAGGGGAGAGTTAGAAGAGGCAGACCATCACTAAATGAAAACTTTAAACCCACAAGGAGAGAATCCTTTTGGAAAGGCCAGTGCCACTCCTATGAAGGCTGCAGAGGCTTCAAAGGCCTCAATGGCCCCACAGAATAAATGAAAATGGCTTCTCATTCTCACACTACATTGAGTACCCAATTTAGCCAAAAGAGCTGCCCTGGAGTAAGAGAGATCCCTCTTTGCCAATTCCTGATGAATGGATTGAAAAACAGGATCAACCTGCTGGATATTATTGGTTGTGCAACCCCTTTAATATTGAAGATCTCCAAATTGGAGACACTCCATCCCTTCAAACTGGTAGGATCCTCAAAGAATGGTTGATTTGCCTCTACCTTACTTTCCCATCATCTGGGTATACATAAAATCCATGCTACAAACTCTATTAACTTCAGCTGAGCAGAGGGTACTTTTATGATGACTAGTGAGGCAGTTCATCATCACCACCAAGTGGATCTAAAAACCCCAGAACCAGAAGAGGCTGTCCCAATGGTAGAACCAAGCTGTGACCCCAAAATTAGGTAATGAAAAGCTGGAACACAATAAGAGGGGTTTATTGGTAGGGCTGAGGCAAAAAAATTCCCAAGCAAAATGATTTTGGCAAAATACTATAACTACAACTAATGAGGATCCATCAGAGTCCCTTGAAAGAATTATCCAAACATATAGTACCTCAGAAAATGTGTTGGTGCCCCAGAAAATATTTTCATGAATACTATAACATTCATTAAGCATTGTGCTCCAGATATTAGGAGCCAAGGTGGATGGTGTTATAGAGATGAGTCCATGACAATTAGTTAGGATATAGCATTTAAGGTTTACAACAACAGAGAGGAAAGGAGACCTAAAACCTGTGCTGTGAAAGTGCAGGACAGAGTTTATGGGGAATGGGAAAATAATGTGGAGATGACCCAGGAGAAGCAAACTCAGGAGAAGTGAAAAATCAGTGTGCTCATCGCAAGGAAAAAGGACATTAGAAGAACAGATGTTCTAGATTTGAAGAAAACAAGGGGAGAAGGAATGATGGCATAAGAGGGAAGGAAAGAAAGCATGCAACAGAACAACGTGATGATTCAGACAGGGGTTAGAGTAGAGGTGGGAAGATAGAGTAGAAGGAAGTAGAAGCAAGAGGGGTGGAAAGGAGAAAAATGATAGTACAGAGTGAAGATTCAGATGAAGAATAGGGGGGCCTAAGTGTTCCACTCAATCTAACATAGCGCACTAAAATAACCCCTTTGGAACCCCAGGTAACACTCACTGTGGGGGACATTTTGATTGATGTTTTGGTAGACACTGGAACATGTTCAGTCTTAAATTCTAAATTGACTCGAGTGAGCAAGAAGACTATAATAGTCACTGGGATTATGGGAAGGCCACAGCACAAGTATTCTTAAAACCCCTAGAATGCCAATTGGGCAATACACAGCTCCAAAACAACTTCCTATACATGGAAGAGTGCCCAACCCCTCTCCTTAGTCATGGCCTCTTAAGTAAACTTAGCGCATAGATTACCTGCTCACCCCAAGCTATAGGTTGCTGTACCAACAGCTACCTCCAGAACATCCTACTTGCCAAATCCCTGTACCATATTAACTGCCATACCTGCAGATTGTGGCTGGTCCTCAATACTAGACTTGAAGAATGCCTTTTTTCTGTATCCTAATAGATGCCCAGTTCAGCTGCTCTTGCCTTTGAAAGGAAGGACCTTAAATCTAAAACACTCTCCAATATTGTTGGACTGTGCTTCTACAGGGATTTAAGAACTCCCCAGCAATTTTTGGGAAAATACCAGCATACTAGCCAGGGAATCTCAGAAATGTTAAAATAAAAGAGGACATCTTTTTACAATCTATGGTTGATAAATTAATTGCAAGTCCAGACTCTGAATCTTGTCTAGATAATACAATATTGGTATTGAACTACCTGGCAGAGTGTGGCTATAAGGTGTCACCTCAAAAGTGACAGATAATGTAAACAAAAGGTGTCATACTTGGGGTTGAAATCAAAAAAGTGAAACAAAGCCTGATGACAGAGAAAACAGATGATTTTATCTCTTAAAGTCCCCAGCAATTGAAGGCAATTGTGTGGGTTTTAGGGAATAACTGGGTTTTGTAGAATATGGATCCCTAACTTTGGATTAATAGGAAAACCCTATATGAAATCCTCAATGGCCTAGACACTGAACCTTTGTCTTTCACTCCAGAAAGTCAAAGAGCCTTTGATAAAATAAAGGGAAGTTTGATTTCAGCACCAACATTAAGGCTGCCAGACCTCAAGACTCTATGTGCATGAGAGACATGGAGTTGGGCTGGTGTGCCAATCCAATTGTTAGGACCAGAAATGAAGACCATTGTATATCTGTCCAAACAAGTGGACCACACCACTAAGGGGTGGCCTCCATGTTTGGCATGCTCTGGCTGCCGCTTGTGACCTTCTACATGAGGCAGATAAATTTACATTAGTCAACCAAATACTGTGTATGTGGCATACTAAGTTTTAACATTGTAAAATCAGAAGGGTGAACATTGGTTGACTGCTGGACAAATGGTGAAATATCAAACAGCTCAATTATATAATCCCAACGTGAAGCTGTAAGTTACAAGTTCCTTTAATCCAGCTACACTGCTTCCAAACAATGCAGAAGGACTTGAGGATGGGAACGTAACCCATAATTATTTGAAAAACATTGACATAATGCAAGCCAGCTGAACAGATTTGACTGACCACCCATGTCAGATCCTGAGTGGGAGCTATTTACAGATGGCAGTAGTGTCACGGGAAAAGGCCATTGATGTGCAGTATATGCAGTGGTGATGCTTCAGAACATCATAGAAACCAAAGCCTTTCCAAGAAGCACATAAGCACAGAAAGCTAAATTGATAGTGTTGCCCTGAACACTGGAACTCTCTGAAGGTAAGAGGGCCAATTTATTCACTGATTAGAAGTATGCATTCATGATTCTCCACATGCATGGGATCTTTTGGAGAGGGACTCCTTACAGCCAGCAACAAAGATGTTACTCACCCACTAGAAATCTTGGCCTTGCTGAAGGCATTAGCTTTACCATCAGCAGTAGCAGTGATTCATTGTCTTGGCCACCAAAGGGCTGGATCTGAAGTTGCAAAGGGCATCAGAATAGCTGATCATATAACTAAGGCTTTTGTTTTTAATAATTTTGATTACCTGGAAATGCCTTGGTCTCGATTTTGGTATTTATTTTTTTTTGACTTTTTTCAACTTTGAGGTTTTTGTTTTTTTTTTTTTTTTTTTTTTTTTTTTGGTCATTATTTTGGCCTGAGTAAAACTGCAGTTATATAACATATTCCATATTCCATGTAGGATAAATGATAACTAAAAGAACTGTCTGTGTCTATATGTTTTATATCTGTGTCTTCCCCTTTGTGCCTAATTGTCCTGGCCTCTAGAGGTTGCAAAATTGATATAGATGGTGCCTATAGATATTTTGAGCTAGGAAATGTAATGGGAACTGGTATAAGTATTTCTAGGAAGCATAATCTGGGATTTATTTTTTTTGGTTGATAGGAACTAATTTATAATTTAATGGGTTGCTTTGAAATATGTACTTATAAGATTGTATTGGCTATAATTTCCCCCTTCCATCTGGGGGATTGATTTTGGGTACACAATGTCCTAAAAGAAGGGCAAAATGGGAGTTTGAAAAATTTAGGTATGTATTGGAAAGAAAAGACCCCCTTATGAGGTGAAAATAAAAAGTTATGGTTTGTCAACATTGTACTACTGAGCTTAGCTGGAGTTTTCATAGAAATTGAATTTTTTTTCTATTGTTATTTTCTAATGCATATGGCAAGCTTCCCAGAAATTTAAATTGAAGAAAAAAATTGGTAATCTTTCATTTAACTGATCAGAGGAAATTTTATGGAACCTCAGTAGAGCTCCTGTGACTCTTCATAAAGTTTCTCTCTTTCCTTGTGGGAAAGATATTAGGTGAATTTGACCTATGTGGTATTTATCTGGTTTATTGAAACTAGAAGGGAAGTATTGTTGCTTTAACTTTGGTACATAAATGCTCACATTAGCGTTCTGAAGTTTATGTGAAATATTTTAGATGTCTGATATGTAAATTTTGTCAATTTTGATTGTTGTTCTATAATATTATTAAGTTATAATGTTGAAAAAATTTACTTATCTATTATGGTGTCAGCTTTTAATCTTGGCTATTTCAAAGTTTGATATCTGAAGAAATGCTTTCTGAAGAAATTAATGACAGAATGACCTCAACTCATTCCAATTGATGGAAAAGAAAGTGAGAATTTCCTACAAAGGACTGAATGGACAATTGGAGACAAAATGATTTTTGATAAATTTTTCTTGACATAATACAGGGGCTTTTTGTATTGTTTTTTCTGTGACTCAAGGAAAATTTTCATATTTTGACTGACCATCCCAGAGTCTGCAGCCATGTTACATTTTTGTAAGCAGAACTAACTTTGTGTTTGCATTTTATCCCTCCTTCATGCCATCATAGTATGAAAAAAAAATGGAAGTAATATTTATTAGTCATAACAATGGGCCTATTTTTGCATAATTTCAATAGGGAATTTTGTCTCCCTGAACTTTAATTTCCCTTTGTAAATAAATCTTTTTTTAACCTTTCTATGTGTGCCTGCATTTGGGTCTTATTCTAAGTTTTTGTTGTTGTTGTTTTGGAATAGGAATTTCAATTTATTTATTTTATACGTTTTTTACATCATTTTTCATTTTTGCACAATGTATTCATATTTTAAGTTTTTTTTTTTTTTTTTAAGCACATGGACAAGGACTCACACGAGGCCATCCCATTTTCTTTTGGGTATGCCCTGTAATAGTAGCCCAATATTAGCTAAAGGAGCTCAGTATTTTGGTCAAAGAAAAACTCTCAATAAGTGGGCCATGAGAGGCTATGATACCAGGCAGAGTGCCTCAGTCAGCTTATAGAGGAAGATACCTGGAAAGGCCCACTGATGTAGGTGATGTGGGTCTTGTGGCTAATGCCCGCATGTTCAGGATCAGTTTATCGTCCAAGCCTTACATTGCAAACCATGAGCCTGCTTCTTGGCTGGTTTAGATCCACTAGCAAAAGGAGGGATAACAGGAGTTAGAACATGGTCCTCCTGTCTTTATCTCCTCTCTGAGGGCT
This sequence comes from Talpa occidentalis, assembly GCF_014898055.3. NCBI lineage: Eukaryota > Metazoa > Chordata > Mammalia > Eulipotyphla > Talpidae > Talpa > Talpa occidentalis. The sequence continues at coordinate 50,608,820 of NW_023601543.1, forward strand.
GGCCAAGCCAGGGAGGAACCTGAGAGCCAAAAAAGTGATATGGCAACACAGGCACCCAGGGAAAGTTACTCCAGCCAGGAAGCTAGGGATGTCTCTTTCCTCCTTGGTCTTCAAGAATCAGAGAACAGCTAGCTCTCAGATGTGGTCACAATGAATACCCAGAATCTCTCCACACTACTGGAAGACCACTGGGCTAATGAGGAGATTAAAGAAGAAATTAAAAAATACTTTGAGTTGAATGACAAGGAGGACACCACCTTCCAGAATGTATCGGATGCAACAAAAGCAGTAATAAGAGGAAAATATATAGCAATATAGGCTCACATCAAGAAACAAGAAAGAACTCCAAGAAACAACCTAATCTCACATCTCAAAGAACTAGAAAAAGAACAAGAAAAAAAAAAAAAACTAAAACCAGTAAAAGAAAAGAAATAATAAAAATCAGAGCAGAAATAAATTAAACAGAAATTAAATAGAAATTAAAAAAAAAATCCAAAAGATGAATGAAACCAAAGTTGGTTTCTTCAAAAAAATAAATAAATAAATAAATAAAATAGACAAACCCCTAGCCAGGCTGACAAAGGAAAAACGGGAGAAAGCACAAACAAACAGGATCACAAATAAAAAAGGAGAAATCACAACAGACACAGAAGAAATCAAAAGAATAATCAGAAACAACTATGAACAGTTATATGCAAACAAGCTCAAAAATCTAGAAGAGATAGACAAATTCCTAAACTCTACAATCACCCAAAGCTAGATAAAGAAGAAATGGAACACATAAACAGACCAATTACAAGCAGTGAAATTGAAATGGTAATCAAAACCCTCCCCAAAAACAAAAGCCCAGGACCAGATGGATTTATAAATGAATTCTACAAAACATTCAGAAAAGAACTAACGCCTATCCTTCATAATCGGTGCAGGGTTGGTTCAACATACAGAAATCAATGAATGCTATTCACTAGATCAGTATATGCAAGATAAAAATCACATCATCATCTCAGTAGATGCTGAAAAAACATTTGACAAGATTCAACACCCATTTATGATAAAATGGGAATTGATTTCAATATAATAAACCCACAGCCAACATCTTACTCAATGGCAAAAAACTGGAAGTATTTCCCCTATGATCAGGAACAAGAGAAGGATCTCTACTTTCACCACTGTTGTTTAACATAATGTTGGATGTCCTAGCTGGAGCAAGTAGGCAAAAAAAAAAAAAAATAATATATATATATATATATATATATATATATATAAAATGAATCCAAATTGGAAAATAAGTGAAACTATCACTATTCACAAATGGCATGATAATATAATATATATAATCCTAAAGACTCTACCAAAAAAACCACTACAAATAATAAATGAATAAAGTGAAAATATTAGAACAAAAGAAAAACACAGAGCCCAGGAATAAACCCACACAAATATGGGCAGTTAATCTCTCAAAAAGGAGTCATGACCATACAAGAGTGGGGAGCAGAACAGGTGGATTTACTTAAAAGTTTAAAAAAAAACCTTATAATATGAATACATTGTGCAAAAATACACTGCTAAGGGGAGTAGTGTGTGAGACAGGAGAGGTCTGCCGTGCCATATGTTGGTTAGCTCCCTGGCTGGGGATCAAACTCAGGCTGTAGTGGTGATAGTGCTGAAACTTAACTCCTAGGCCACCAGGGATGCCCAACTGCAGAGATATATTTGGGGGATGAAACTCCAACAGCAGGGGAATCAAAAGCAAAAAAAAATAAGTGGACTATCAAACTAAAAGATTTTTGCACTTCAAAAATATCACAAAAAAGAAAAGACAGCCAATAGATCTGGAGAAGATATTTGCTTATCACATATCTAGCAAGGGGTTACCTTCTAAAATATTAGTATATGAAGTAGTCATGTACAAATCAATAACTAAAATGCAAAAAAAAAAAATAAAATGGGCAAAAAACTAAATAGATATTTCTCCAAAGAAGACATTCATATGATTTACATACCAATGAAAAAATGTTCAACAAAACATATTATAAAGGAAATGCAAATCAAAACTATAATGAGATATCACCTCATCAATGTGAAAATGTATCAAAAAGAGTAGAATCAACATATTTTGGCAAAGAAATAGAGGAAAAGAAACACTTATCTACTATTGGTGGAACTGTAATTTGATGCAGTCTCTTTGGAAAACAGTATGGAGATACCTTAAAGAAATAAAAATGGAAATATTATATTATCCAGCAATACCATTCATTGCTAGGTATTTACCCAAAGAATATGAGGAGCTTAATATGAAAAGATTTGTGCCCTTCTATGTTCATAGCACCATTAGCCATAATCCCCAAGTCATGGAATCAACCTAAGGGCTAAGTCATTGACTGGATGATGAAATTGTTGAATATACACTCAATGGAATACTACATAACTATTTAAATAGTTGAAATAGTAACTTTTGGAATGAAATGGATGGATGTTGTGGTGATTGTGCAAAAATATGTCCAAAAATGAAAGACAGATGTTGGATATTTTCCTTTATTTGTGGAATATAAATAATCAAAGAACAAGCTAGCAAAAATAATTCTTAAGTTTCTGTGGAAAAAAAAAAAGTACTGTTTAGCATTGTTACTGGAGTTTTGGTGGAGGGTGAGTAAAGCATGTGAACAGAGTGACATGAGAATGTGCCCCCCAAATTTAAGTAGACATGTATACAAATGACAAATTAATAAAATATGTGATAAAGAGAAGATTTGATTGAGATGTGTTTGTATGTCATGTTCTTTATTTTCCTCTAGTAACCTTTAAAATATTTTCTTTGTCTTTTGATAATTTTATAATGACATGTCTTGGTGACTGTTGTTTTGCATTTAGAAATGTGGGTGCTCTGCTTCTTGGACATTGTTTATTTCTTTCCTTAGGTTTCAGAAGTTCTCAACTATTATTTCTTTGAATAGGGTCTCTGCTCCCTTTTCTCTGTCTTTACCTTCTGGAATACCCATTATCCTTGTGTTTTCTCTTACAATGGACTCTGGCATTCATCCTAAAGTTTCTTTAGTTTTCCTAAATCTTAGCATTCTTATTCCATTTCAATGATTTGTACATTAGTGTCTTCTGTTTCTGAAATTCTCTTCTACCAGCATAATTCTATATTAAATGCTTTTCATATTTATATTCATTTCATTCAGAGTCTCTTCTGTGTTATTTTTAGTGAGGAACTCTTTTTTTCTGGATCTCCTTTCTAAGATCTTACACTTTCCTTTCTGTATTTGACTATCCCTTCAGGTGCCTCATTTAGCATTTTAAAAATTGTTTTCCTAAAATATTTGTCCTCTATTTCTGTATCCTTTATATGTGTCTCTGTACTTCTAAACTTCCACTTTTCTATTTTGTATCCAGATGTATCTTGCTTCCTAGGTGTATTTGCTTTTGTGTGTGGAGTTGGGATGCTATGGATTTATTTGTTTCTCTTCTTTGGCACATGGGGGAAGCATAGGAATCTGGAGCCCCCAAACACAGTCTCAGTGCCGGTGGGGAGTGAGGACTGCCCTAGGCAAATAGATCAACCCTGTTTCTTCTCCTCTCTTTGCAAATCAAGCTCCATTCAGAGCTTCAGGGATACTAAATCCCCATCCTGTCTCCTTACTGTTCCACTCTACAGTATGAGGTGTGTTGCACCAACTTATAGTCATCAGGGAAGAGGCTCCAGAAGTGATCTGTAGGTCAGGATAAGTGAAATACCAGACACAATGCACTGTCATGTGCAGGCTGTGGGACTTGGATCACCCTGCAATAGCTACAACCAGGCAAGGGGCCCAGAGGTCAAGGAACTATGGATCCCTTAGTTGGATCTGTCTCCAGAAAGTAGGGATAGGTCTCTCCCACCAATGTAGTCTGCCCACTTCCAGACTCTGGGGACTGGGACAGTGCTTGAAACAGCTCCAAGTGGCACTGGGATTTCTTGTCAGGTTTTTACACTGGAGGGGAAAGGACATTCCTTTCCTGTGCCAACAGCTACCAAATTTCCAGCAACCAAATCTGTAGCCCTGTGCATCTGTGCATCTGTCTGCATGACCCCTTCTTTGAAAATTCTTGGTAGAAACATTCATAACGCAATAGGACTGTCCATATCAGCTCCTATTCTAGTCTACAGACCAAAATAGCCACCACCCTTGCATTACTGGCTTCACTACTTCCCTCTCTTTCCCCACAGAAAGCCACCAACCTCAGTGCAAAATTCCATGGGAAAGTCCTCTGACTCTGTCCTCAAACCTCTGAAACTTTCTTTGAAAAAAAATGATAGTTTTTTTTATATTCTTTTACTTGTGTTTAGGGGAGAGAATAATCCAAACTCTCTATTCCACCATGTTGTGAGTCTCCATACTACTTTTTATCACTGTCTTCCTGCTACTAAATTTTTGGGTTTTTTTGTTATTTTTCAAATTTCTTTAGGTATAATATGAAATTGTTTGTTCGGGAGTTTACTTGTTTATTAATGTAGGCCTACATAGCACTAACTTCCCTCTTAATTCCACTTTTCTGAATCCCACAAATTCTTATATCCTCCTTTTCATTAGATTACAGGTATTTTTTTAAATTTTGTCTTATTTTTTCTTTAACTCAGTGGTTATTGAATACCATCTTGTTTTTTTTAAGATTTATTTTATTTATTTATATAAAAACTGGGGTGTAGACCAGAGGTGGGGGGAAGGAGTGAGAGGATTCACCAGAGCAGAATTGGCAGATCTACTGAAATACACTGCTGAGGGGAGCAGCGGGCGTGACATGAGAGGTCTGCTGTGCCACGTGGGTTAGCTCCCTGGCTGGAGATTGAACTGGTGCCGCAGTGGCTGCTTGTAGCTTCATAATGCTGAGATTTAACCACTTGTGCCACCAGAGAGGCCTTGAACACTATCTTGTTTTATCTCTATGTGTTTGAGGTTTTACCAAGTATTTTTGGTAGTTGATTTCTAGTTTTATAGTGTTATGATCAGAAAGATCATTATTTCATCTTCATAAGCTTATTTTTTATTTATTTTTTACATCATTGTTCATTTTTAAGCAATATTTGCTCCCCCCCCAGTATAGTCCCCATAGAATTTCCTTCACCAATGAACCCATGCACCATCACCTCAGTCCCCTGTGCTCCTCCCTCCCTCCTTCCCTCCCTCTGATGTCTCCACCCCTGCAGGATGTTTCTGGTTTATAATTGTTGTGTTTTGTATTGTTATTATTTTTTTTACACTGATGTCTTATTTGGTTCCCCTATTTTCCTCCTACAAGTGAAACCATCCGCTATTTTTCTTTTTCCTTCTGACTTATTTCACTGAGCATAATTCCTTCTAGTTCCATACACATTGCTGCAAATGGCATGAGTTTATCTTTTTTTTATTGCTGAATAGTATTCCATGTGTATATATACCATATCCTCTTGATCCAGTCATCTATTTTTGGACATTTGGGTTGTTTCTAGGTTTTACCTATTATTAATAGTGCTTCAATAAACATAGTGGTTCAGATGTTCTTTTGAATCAATGTTTTTGTGTCCTTTGGGAAGATCCCTAGAAGAAGTGGAATTGCTGGGTCATATGGTAGCTCCATTTGTAGTAGACGGAGGAACCTCCAGACTGCATTCCAAAGTGGTTGGACCAGCTTGCACTCCCGTCAGCAATGTAGGAGAGTTCTTTTTCACCACATCCTTGCCAAAAGAGTTTGAGGAAAAGAAAAGTGGTTTAATTTGTTGACAAGTGAGGAGGGCAGCAGACTCAAGTCTGAAAGACAACCATCCTGCTCTTTGGCAGAGTGCAGGGGTATTTATACAAAGGGGGAAAAAAAAAGTGGAGATGGGCTAGGATCCGCAAAGGTGAGGAGGAAGGTGTCGGCATGGAGACAGGTGGGCACCAGCTTGCTTCTCTTCAATAGCTGATGTTTAACTCCTTCTTCCTTGAAATGCAGAAGGACTTGTTAGTAATCATCTGAGAGGCTGGGCCATAAAGACAAACCTGTCAAACAAGGGGTAATTGCAAGAAATATGGGAAAGACAAACTTGTTAATGCTTATCTAGGAGACTGGTCATAAAGAAGCAAACTTATCAAAAAAAGGCGGGGATTGCAAGAGATAGGGGAAGACAAACTTGTTAATTCTTAGAAACCAGTCATTTGTAACTGCAACAGATCCATGGATTTATTATTAAGCCCACCACAGGGTTTTCCCATGGTGATACCGGAATTGCAGGTTTTCAGGCCTAGTTTCCCAGCCAGGAACGGATCCCAGGCTGCAGTGGCAGCGCTGAGTCCCAGGCACCAGACCACCATGGGTTGGTGTCTCACGAAGCCACAGCAGGAACTTCGCAGACGCTCAGGCAAGCAAACAAGAAGAGGCATATTTGTTTAGAGAAAGAAAAAGTTTATTGAGGAGAAAAGGAACAGAAATGAAGTGGGACTCCCCGGCAGGTAGAACCAGGCCAGGGAGGGGCAAGGGAGCCAAAGTGGAGTTGTGCTTCAGGGATTATATACCTTCTTTCCCTGATTTTTTCAAAGCTCCACCAGTCTCTTTGTGATTGGTTAGTTCTCTGTGGTCTTGATGGAGGACAAGACTAAAAAGACTGGAAAGAAGGTGCCCCAAGACCAGAACCTGACTCACACAAAGAGGTGGGGGTAGAGGAAAATAACATGGCCATTAACCGAGTTGTAGAAGTTGGGACACTTAGGCACCAGTGCCTTATCACAAGGCATAAGACCCAAGCAGGATCAGACTGCTATAGGGAGTGGAGCACAGACCTGAGGGTAAAGATATGGAGATTGGGCCCATTCTGGAATGTCTGGTCCCTTTTCGGTTTTGCCTAGTTATCCAAAGTCAGCAACAAACAGGCCACTCCACAGAGGAGTGAACCCCTCCCAAAGGGAAAAGGTCTATACCAGTGCAGTCTTTGCACAGGCTCGGGCAGCAATCCCACTGACCACCTGTGACTATGCAAATGCTTCCTTCACCAACTCTCTCCCTCTGCAGGGCAGCAGCTTCCTGCCTGCCCATGACCTGTACCATGCCGGTGCTTCTCTTCACTGACCTCCCTCAGCGGAGGCAGCTCTCCTCAAGGCCGCCGCCTCCAACCATGCAGGCCTCTCTCAGCAAACCTGTCCCTTTTGAAGCAGCCCTTCCTGCCCGCTTGTGTCTATGCAAGTGTCTTTTACTCTTCTGTCCCTTTCCCTAATAAACCTGTTCTTCAAATATAACTAAAGCCTCTGTCTTGTGGAGAAACTTGCCGGAGAAACTCGCCACATGTCATTCAAACCGGAGCTCTGGTGAAACCTTTCCCAGAGTGAACCCAAGGACCCTGCACTCCAAACCCACTGACCAAAAGCCACATCAGTCTCACTCACTGCCTGAATGTCTCTGTGCCCAGAACTAATTCTCTGTGTCCCAGTCTTTATCTTTTTTCTTCATTGTCCTCCATCCAGAATGTCCTATTTACCTTAGTCCTGGTGTGTTTGATTAGTCCCCTTTGGAATTTGTTGCCCATATCTCTGGAGCCTTCCTTAGTTCTCCTGAAGTCCCTGCACTGCCATTGAGGCTGCCTAATTATCCCTAACTTTTCCTAGGACTCAATGGGACTGAAGAACCCACCTAAGAGAGGCTCTCCGTTCTCTGAGGCCAGGCTGGATCAGGTGGGGAGGAGATGAAGGAAACTTTGGTCAAGATGTGTTGCTGGGGTTGAAGAGAGAGCTGACCTGAGGCCCCTCCACCCTATAGCAGATAAGAACTAAGCCTCCTGACTGTCCCAAATTCCTATAATCTTTGAGGCTCCTTAGTCCTGCCCTGGACACTCCCAGGTCCCAAAAACAGTTTGGGAGACCTTTGATCAGCAGATTTTCCTCATTCCAAGGTGTACTGAACTCAACCACCTGCCCAAGTGTTCCTGGGCTTGCTGAGACCTAGGGCAAGTTAGGGATAATTAGGCAGCCTCAAGGACAGTGCAGGGACTTCAGGAGAGCTAAGGGGAAAATGTCCATATACACCACATATAGACACAGTTTTCATTTAGTACATTTTATAAGTGGAAGAAATGGGGCTTAAAACAGACCACTTGTTCAAGGGTTGGTGGTGGCCTTCAAATCCAAGTAGTTTGATTCCAAAACCTACTACTCTCTTTACTCCTGTCCTATGAAGTTCAAAGTCACCCAGAAATGCAATGTCATTAGCAATGGTACCGGAATTACAGGTTTTCAGGCCTAGTCTCCCAGCCAGGAATGGAGTACAGACAAACAATACATTAAATTAAATATATTTAATTTTTCTTTTTTCTGAAGAATATAAAATTGGTATAGATGGAGAAAAAGAATAAAAAAACTTAAATGAGGTGTTGGGGGGAAAGGATGTCCTAAAGCTAATTCCGTACAGGCTTTGTGGACTCTACCCCCACCCCAGGCCAAAGCCAAAGACACTGGGAACTCCAAATCCCATCACCACCAAAGGGAAGGTGGCTGGGACCTGAGGGTGGGGTTAAGCAGCCAGGTTGGTATAAACCCAGACACGTGGGCTTTGGAGGGGGTCCCTATTTTGGCTCTCTGCCAGCTCGCAGCATCCAGCCAGCTCTGAGAGTGCTTTTTGGGTTTCCACGTCGGCGGATCGGGTAGGACGCATTAAAGACTTTATTTCCCTATCTTCTCCCTGAGTTGTACATTTTCCTTCTTTCCTTTTCCCTTGTAAATAAACCTTTTATTAACCTTTTGTGTATGCCTGTAGTGGAGTATTAATAAGTCCCTTTTAAGCACACGGGTGAGGACCCACAGCCAGGCAACCCGTTCAATATCGGGGCTGCCCTATAACAGAGGCATCACAAGACCCACACAAGGAGGTGGGGGTAGAAAGGATTAGCATAACCATTAATCCAGCTATAGAAACTATGAGACTGCTGTAGCAGAGTGTTAGGAGCACAGACCTGAAGGTGAAGATATGGAGATTAAGGAACAAACCATCCACCCACAAAGATGAGCCCTTCCCCACTGAAAGAAGATGATAAAACCTAATGCTTTCCCCACAAAGGGGCAGCAGTCATTCTGCCCACCTGTAACTGTGCAGGTGCTTCTTTTCACCAGCTCCCTCCCTCCACAGAGCAGAGGCCTTCCTGCCTGCCCATGACCTGTACCATGCTGGGACTTCTCCTCATTGACCTTCAGCAGAGGCAGCTCTCCTCAAGGCCGCTCACCTGCAACGATGCAAGTCTCTCAGCAAACTTGTCCTTTCGGGGCAGCTCTTTCTATCTGCTTTTGTCTATGCAAGTGTCCTCTACTCTTTTGTTCCTATCTCTAATAAACCTGCTCTTTTAAAATATAACTAACTAACGTCTCTGTCTCATGGAGAACCTTCCTGGGAAACTCGCCATGTGACGCTGAAAGGGGAGCTCTGGTGAAACCTTTCCCAGAGTGAACCCAAGGACCCGGCTCTCCAAACCCACTGACTCCAAAAACAATATCATAAACAATGCCAATAGAAATTTTGAAACAGAAATATAATGGAAACTAGTAGTTCTTCAAGGAGGCATGGTCAGGAACAATTTTTGGCTAATGAAAACTAATTTGGGATTTAATGGGTTGGTTTAAAACAAGTATGTCTATAAAGCTTCAGTGCCTTTAAATAGCAGATAAAATGGGAGTTGGGAAATTAAGTTTTTTTTTAAGATTAAGAATTCAAATTATGGAATCAAAATAATAGGTTAAATTTTGGCTGTCAACATTGTGCTGATGAGTGTAGCTGGAATTTTGATTGTCATTGTTGGGTAATTATTTTTTTTTTCCTATTTACACATAATAAAATTTCCTAGAAATGTGAATTAGGAAACAATGTTTCATTGATCAGAGGCAATTTTTTGGAACTGTAACAGGGTGATACCCAGGAAAAAGGGGAGGTTCTGATGCAGTTACAAATGACTGGTCTCTCAGATGAGCATTAACAAGTTTGTCTTCCCAGTATTTCTTGCAATTTGCCCCTTGTTTGACAGGTTTGTCTTCCTGCATTCCAAGGAAAAAGGAGTTAAACAGCAGTTGTTGAAAAAGCAAGCTGGTGCCTACCTGTCTCTGTGCAGGCCCCTCACCCTTCCCCTTTGCAGACCCTTGCCCATCTCCCTTATTATTTTCCTTTGTATGAATAACCCTGCACTCTGCCAAAGAGCAGGACAATCGTCTTTCAGACATGAGTCTGCTGCCCTCCTCATTTGTCAATGAATTAAGCCATTTTCCTTTTCCTCAAACTCTGTTTCCTTTTATTAGCTGGGGGAAACTGAGGTCCGTGTTCAGTATCAGTTCTAGATTCCCTGCCCCACTCAAAGAAGGGTGGAGCTAAGCAGGGAGGCGAAGAAGCCAGAGAGACTGAAGATGGAAAGAAGCAGGGTGGATGGAGAGCAAGGAGACCTGGAGGAGGCACATGGAGCAGAAACACATGTGAAGAAGCTGCACTTGCATCTTGGTCCTGGACTGTTTGAAATGTTACAGAGCAACCCCGATATAAACTGGGTTGCCTGACTGTGGGACTTCACCCATGCGCTTAAAGGGGACTTATTAATGCTAAACTGCAGACATACACAAACGGTTGATAAAAGGTTTATTTACAAGGGAAGGGGAAATGAGGAAATGTACAACTCAGGGAGAAAAAGGGGAGATAAATTCTTAACTGTGTCCTACCCATTCTGCCGACCGAGAATCCCAATAGCACACTGAGAGCTGGCGAAGAGCCAAGAGCCTTGAGGCCAAGAGAGAGACTTCAGGCTCATGTGTCTGGCTTTGTACCAAACCTGGCTGCTTAACCCAACCCTCAGGTCCCAACAACCCTCCCTTTAGTAATGATGGGATTTGTCACTCCCCATGTCTTGATGGCTTTGGTCTGGAGTGGGGGTGGAGTCCACAAAGCCTCTCTGGAATTAGCTCAGGACATCCTTTCCCCCTAACAGAAACAGATGTGGGTGAGAGTCCAGTGAGGAAATTAACAATGGCGGCTTTTATCTTGATTTTAATTTTGCTCTTTCCCCTCCAGACTTGTCTAGCTGTTTCTGACCCTTTTCTATAGGTCCCCACCAAATGTTGCCTTAGACTGTGGCAGATTTCAGGCCTCAGTGGCCCTGCTTTGGGCCAACCCTGTTTGGCTGGGCATTTACCCATGGGGGAGTGGGTAACATCAGGTGCTTGACTTGGAAACTAAATTCTTTATCTTTTATTCATTGCACACTAATTGTACTAATATTCCTTTCCAGTAAAGTTCTAAAACACTAGAGTATGTTTTGTCTTGATGTGGCAGATGGCAGAACCTATTTAGAATGGGCAGGCTTGAAGGTTTCTACCACATAGACATCATGTGGGCAATCCACACACTAGCTGAGGAAGTACTAGGTGTGATACAGGGAAACAAGGGGCACTAAACTGGCCAAGGACACTGCCCAAATAGTTTACTGGTCACTGAGTTCTTCACCCTCATGCACAATTTCAAGAATACTGAGGCTCAGGGAACAACAACAAAGGGATTTATTTAACAAATTGTTATAGGGCAGCCCTGATACAAAACGGGGTGCCTGACTGTGGGTCCTCACCCACGCACTTAAAAGGACTTATCAATTCTCTACTGCAGACACATGTGAAAGGTTAATAAAAGGTTTATTTACAAGGGAAGAGGAAATGAGGAAATGTACAGCTCGGGGAGAAAAGTGGGAGACAAAGTTTTAAACACGTCCTACCTGATCCGCTGATCAGGAATCACAAATGGCACTCTGAGAGCTGGCCACAAGCCAGGAGCCTTGAAGCCAGGAGACGAGTGACAGAGCGAGAGACCCCAAGGCCCACATGTCTGGTTTTTATACCAACCCTGGCTGCTTAACTCCACCCTCAGGTCCCAGCCACCTTCCCTTTGGTGGTGATGGGATTTGTCTTTCCCAATGTCCTGATGGCTTTAGTCTGGAGTGGGGGTGGAGTCCACAAAGCCTGCGTGGGATTAGCGCAGGACATCCTTTCCCCCTAACAAAACCAGAGAAAAACAGAGTTAATGAGGCCAAAAATGACCTTTACCTCACCCAAAGCAGTGCCCAGTGTCCTCCAGTCCTAAACAAAAAGCAGTTAAAATGACATCTTCCCACCACTGAGAACATGGAGCTCCTCTCCCGAGCAATAAGCCACGTGTCCAAGATGGCCTCTTCCTGCCTCTGCCGACCTGGAGCACGCAGCAGCCAGACTCCAGGCTAGGTTCCAACTGACAAAAATGACAAAAGATGCAACAGGAGATACTCCCAGAGTTGCAGGGACAACCCAGCACCAAACAAGCGACACTCAAAATAGCAGTGCAGCGGTCCAATGAATGGACAAATGGCCACACTCATGCAGCTCTGCCGCGGACCAGCACAACAGTAGACGATGAGGCACAGCTCAGTGAGGTGCCCGGCTCCAGGTCTTCACCTTCTCTGTCAGGCTGTAACCACAGCAAAGCAAAACCAGAAAGAGTGTCAATTGCTCAGCTAACTCTGAACTTTTCCTTCCCAAGGTTGTCAACTGGAGGCTTCCACCTTCAGCGGCCTATAACAGCCTTCTGAAAGATTGCCACAATGGGGGCTGGAATCCGCTGAATCCTAATGCTGAAGATCCAAAAACCTTGAATCCCTAAGACTAAATCCATCAGTGCCCCTTCTGCAGTCACTTATATCACTTGCAATAGAACACAAATTACAATACAATACAATACAATACAATACAACAGAACACAAATTACTCCAGGCAGGGCACCAACCTAGTGGCAAAAGACAAGGTTATTGGCACCAGCAGATGATCCACCACTTCTGCTGCCAAAGGCACTGCTCATGTGAGGTAGGGGTGGAGTCCACAAAACATGTATGGAGTTTGCTCAGGATATCCTTTCCCCCTGACAGCTCCATTCCACTTTTTAGCATTTTTCTTAGGGCTATTTATCCTCGCCAGTAGCCCCCTCTAGGGGGTACCACCTGTAACAGTCTTTTGGCTTTAGCCACCACCGGTTACAGGTGCACTGTCCTGGCCTTGGTCCTCAGAGAAGAAGCCTCAACAATACAAGAAAATGCAGTGATAGGTCCTAGAAATGGATAATATCATGGGAAATGTCATTACTAAGGTTAAAAACTAAGCCCCCATCACTTGCCCTACAGGCCAGGCAAGTTTGAGAGACTTGAATAGATAAGGAAAACTGATAAGATTACCTTGGGAACCAGGCCTAAGACCATCACCTTGACTGGGACCTGCAGAGTTTCAGGAACACAGAAGCAGAATTAGGATATATCCTGTCAAAGGTCAATGCCCAAGGTCAGACATCCTAGCAGATAACTGGCACAAACTGGCACCCAAAAGAACTATAAAAGAGAGTTTCAAACCCTTTGCACACAGAAGATATCTTCTCTCCTTCCCCCCCGCTGCCTTGCAGGGTACTTCAATAAATCCTTTCTATTTTCCACTCTATCTCTGGTGAATTATTTCACCCCCTTGCCTCAGGCTTATACCACTTTTTCCCCACAACAGGAAACATTTTGAACCTAGTGTCAGAAACCCTGGGCTTGCTTGTTGACCCCTGATCCTCACATCATGGACACACTGTATCAACTTAAGCAAGCTATCTAACTTGAGTCATGTATAACTTATCTGTAAAATAGGCTGATGGTCATCATCCTCCCAGGGCTAGAAGGATAGTTATGTAGGATAATGCTTATAAGACTCAAAGTGGTTTATAAATTCAAGGACACAGTACTGAGTAAAGCATTCCAATCTCACATGAAAAATAAATTCAGATTCTGTTTCTTCAAGAATTAATTTCAACTCTTCCTACAAGGTTAACATCCCAAAGGGAAGCAAAGTAGTGAGAAGAAAGCAGTAAGCATGCTAGGTTGTAATGTCCTATTTTCCCAGGGCTGAGTGGTGGAGCTTCTCAGAATTTAAGATTTTCAATGCTATAACTGAGGAAATCCCAGGGAAACCAGTACAAGTTGGTCACCTTAAAAAGAACCCTGGCCAGAAAGTCAGGAAGAAGAAATGAGATGAAGGTTTTTGCTCTTTATTTAAAGACTTGTTTATTTATGCACAGAAGAACTGGGGTGCAGGTCAGAGGTGTGGGGGGTGAGAGGATTCACCAGAGACAAAGTCGGGAGCAGGAAAGGTGCATATACTGATATGCACTGCTAAGCGTAGCAGTGAGCGAGACAGGAGAGGTCTGCTATGACACATGTGGGTTAGCTTTCTGGCCAGGGATTGAACTCAGGCCTTTGTGATGATAGTGCTGAGAATTAACCCCCATGACATTAGGGAGGTCCATTTGGTTACAGGGCAATCCCAAAAGGGATACAGGATGACCTGGGTGTAAGTACTCATCCATGCACTTAAGAAATCAGAACAAGACTCAAGAGTAAGCACACAGGGAAAAGTTAGTAAAAAGATTTCTTTACAAGGGAAATGAGGGACAATGCAGAGAGAAAGAGATTAACTGGTCAACACATCCTACTGGTAATGCTATCTGTGCTGGAACTCTGTGTGCACTCTGAAAGCAGGCAAAACTAAGAGCCCAGGTCCACATGTGTTTTGTTTTATAGCAGGCATGGCTGCTTAACTTCACCCTTAGTTTCCAGCAATCTTCTCTTCAAGAAGTCAAGAGTCATGGCAGATTCATGGCATGATGGGAGTTTTAATCCTCAGTGCCCGGATTCTCTTTGGCATGGAGGTGGGGGTGGAGGCCATAAAATATCAGTGGGTAGAGTTCATTCAGGACATACTGTTCTACAGGAGTTCTTACTCTGTGCTAGGCAATTTAGGCATTTTTCTATACATTCAAAACCCAACTGACATCAACTTACCTAGGACAAGTATCTGGATCTCAGGTTGGATAAGACTTTTGAAGTCCATCCTAATTTGAACATTCTGGGAATTCTTTCCTTCAAACTCTGCTGGTATTTGAGATCAAGAGAGGTAAAATCTGGAGGCAAATGATTATGGCTATGTGTCTCTCACCGCCACCTGCTGACCCACCCCACTTGCCCCTGCTCCCCTATACCACCCTGTTGCAGAAAAGAATCAGGGTTGAAAGAATTCACCAGAGACCAAGTGAAGAACAGAAAAGACAGGTTTATTGAAATACACTGCTCAGGGAAGCAGCAGGCAAAATGTAAGAGGTCCTCTTCATGGGGCAGGGAGGGGGGGGTCCTGAGGCTCTATTTATACTCCAGACATCACTGATTGGTTAGGATAACTAGTCTTGGGTATGTCCTGACTAATGATGTTAATCATCAGCCTAATATATCAGTTCCCATGGCAGTTTCATCTATTCCCTTTATCCATTCAAGCCTCCCAAATTTGCTTGCTGGGCAAAGAGTGGGAGCTTAATTTTTAAATTTACTAATGATACCATGGCACGCCCTTCTCTAAGGATTCTGATGGAGCTATATCCATAGTTGCTGAACTCCTGTTGGAATTTTGACATCCATCTAGATTTATTCCCCATGAACATCTGCAAAATATTTCATCAATCTGAGAAAACATGCTTAGATCTCAAAGAAGTCTAGAATGGGACTCACAAGTGTGAATGTCAGTTTTCTGCAGTAGAGTATTGGGATGAAATCTGGGCCTGATGTATTGCAGGGAAGAGGTTTACTGGGGTTTTAACTTAGTTCAACTGGGAGCAGTTTCAAAGACCTCAAGTTAAGAGCAAGGATTGAAATATCAGGATTGGATGGCTAAGGGCAGAGTATAGTTGGGGCTGCCCCAGGAAGATTGGTCTGCTCCTGGTACAAAAAAAAAAAAAGGAATGGCAGCGAGGAAACGCTGCTAGTAAAACCTCCCATAAAAAAAAAAAAAAGTTAACAGAGAGGAAAAGCAGCAGGTCCCTCAGAGAACTGGGACACTGAAGACAAATGGGCGACTCTGACAAACTGCCTGAAAAAGAAAGTTGAAATAAAAGAGGACTAGAAGGGAGGAAAGCTCAGAACCCTGCTAACCTCCCCCACCCACAAAGTCCGCACTCTCTGACCAACAGAAAGGAGGAAAAAAAAAAAACAACTAAAAAACCCAATAAGAACAAACTACGCATCAAGCGGGACTATGAGTGGAAAGGAACTATTTCAGCCACAGCACCCTGTGAACTGGAACTGTGGAGAACCGTGCAGGATTTGCCGCTGAGGTAAGCAAACAGCTCCAGGCGCCATTGGAGAAAAATAAAGACTCCCAGGAGACCTACAAACAGCCCGAGGCCAGCGGGTAAGCTTGTGTGGAAAAGCTGAGTGCTTGAAAAGCATATGCAGATCAGAGCTGCCCAGATCCCCGCGCCTGCAACCTAGGCTTGCGGGGAGATGCGGGGGGGGGGGGGGGGGGGGGGGGGGGGGGGTGGGGGGTGGGGGGGCCCTCATGGAGGTGAATGTCCCTCATTGAGTAATCAGAAACCAGGCGCCAGGACACAGGAGCAGGGTGCAAAAGGTGCCATTTCTGCAAACTCTGAACTGGGCTACAGCCCGCGTCCTGGACCTGAGGGCTTTGGGAACTGAGACCTGGGGCATGAAATTCAGGGCGTGGGATCCCCACGACGGTGGGGCACAAGGCAAACATGGCACCTCCACCCTGTTGAGGCTCTACACACCACTCCCACTCTGTTCCCCAGGACCCAAGGGGTAAAAAACACTTCCCGAAGGACACAAGGAAAGATCTCTGGTGCCACCTAGTGACCAGAAAAAAAATCACCAACATCCTATAGTTGGAAACCAGGGATCACAAAAACACCCTCAGGTGCTGAGAGAGGGTGGGCCACACAAACAGGGGTAAGGAGGGAAATAAGGCATGGAGCAAGAGCCCATCCTGGAACTGAGAGCTAGGCACAGGATCTGGGGCATGGGATGCGCCATAGCAGTGGGCACTGCACAGGGTGAGAGCCAGAGTTTTGGATCTGATAGCCCTGTAACTGAGACCTAGAGTGCAGACTTCAGGGTGTGGGATCCATATAGCAGCAGGCACAACACCTGGTGAGCACAGGGCAGACATAGCACCTGGTTTGAATAAGAACCCCTGTGTTAAGGTGCTCCCCTGCACCCCCCTTCCGCTACTCAGAGAATCACTGGGAAAAAGCACAGGTCAACAAGTACAGGTCTCTGGCGCCACCTCATGACCAGAAATAAATCAACAACTAGCTGATTCCCTGTTGGAACTGAGTAAATACAGAGGGGAGGGAACTGTAAGGGACAGAGCCCAGCAACACAGCATCAACACCCTGGTGGAGTTTTGGCCTACCAGTGCTGGTCTCAGTCTGGTAAACAGTTTCCAACACCTCTAAAGGAGCATTCCAAAGAGATGACCACCAGCGCCAGTGGCACAGCATCCCAACGCATAGAACTAATTAGAAAGCAAACAACAGGGAGAAGAAAAGATATAAATAACCAAGCAAGCCAGCAAGAGGATACACCACAAAATGAAACAGTCACCAGAGCTCAACGATAACATGGAAGAACTTCTCAGCCTATCATATAGAGAATTAATAATCATCCTGATTAAAAAGCAGAAAGAAAACTAAAAGGAAAAAATTAGTTGAGACAAATAATCACTGAACAGAAGAATGAAATTGAGACCTTAAGAAAGGAAAAAAAATGAAACACAGGAGATAAGAAGATTACTAGAAGAGATAAAGAACTCTGGGAAATGCAATGAAAACAGGATCGCTGAAATAAAAGAATGGATCAGTACTATTGAAGATAAAGAAATAAAAAGAGCCAAAAGAGAAAAGGAGAGAGAAGTGCAAACGAAGCAGTATGAGGAGACTCTTAGACAATTATCAGACTCCATGAAGAGAGGAAATGTAAGAGTTATAGGCATTCCAGAAGGTGAGGAGAGAGACAAAGGAACTGAGAAATTATTCAAGGAGATAATTGAAGAAAACTTCCCAAGCATGATAAAGGAGATGAATATAGACATACAGGAAGCAAGAAGAACTCCCAATTACTATAATGAAAAGAAAACTATGGCAAGACACCTAATAGTAAAGCTTGCAAGAGTCCAAGACAAGGAAAAAATAATGAAACTGGCAAGGGGGAAGAAACAGATAACTTGTAAGGGAAAAACAATCAGGTTAACTTCTGACTTCTCCGAAGAAACATTACAGGCAAGAAGAGAATGGAGTAACATATTCAGCAAACTTCAACATAGCAAATGCCAACCAAGAATACTTTACCCTGCAAAACTCTCCTTCCTCTATGAAGAAAAAATATGGACCTTCTAAGACAAACAGAAACTCCAGAAATTCATTACAACTAAACCCCCACTCCAAAAAATTCTCCAAGAAGTCCTAAAGCCAATACCAACAGAGGAATGACAAGAAGAACAGAATAAATCAAGGAATGAAATTAAAAAAAGACAAAAAAAATGGCAAACACAGGTGCCAACGTTTCACTATTAACTCCAAATGTAAATGGATTAAACTCATCAGTAAAAAGACACAGAGTAGCAGACTGGATTAAAAAACAAAACCCAACCTTCTGCTGTCTCCAGGAAACACATTTAATCACAAAACATAAACAGACTGAAAGTAAAAAGTTGGAAAACAATCCTCCAAGTAAATGGACCAAAAAAGAAGGCAGGAACAGCCATACTTATATCAGATGAAATAGACTTCAAATTTAAAAAAGTAAAAAGAGACATAGATGGACACTACATTATGATCAAGGGGACATACATCAGGAAGATATAACACTCATCAACATATACTCACCAAATGAAGGGGCACCAAAATATATTAGACAATTATTATCAGCTCTGAAAACAGATATTAAAGACAATACACATATAGTGGGAGACTTCAATACCCCACAGATCAATGAGACAAAAAATAAAGACACTAGAGCCCTAAATAAAGACATAGAACTCATAGACTTAACAGAAATCTATAGGACACTGCACCCAACACAATCCAAGTACACATTTTTCTCAAGTGTGCATGGATCATTCTCCAGAATGGATCACATACTGGGCCACAAGACAAACATCAACAGATACATGAAAATCAAAATCATTCCAACTATCTTCTCTGATCATAAAGGCATCAAGCTAGAACTAAATCATGAAAAGAAAACAAGGAACCTTCCCACTTCATGGAGAGTGAAATCCACACTACTGGAAGACCACTGGACTAATGAGGAGATCAAAGAAGAAAATAAAAAATACTTTGAGTTGAATGATAAGGAGGACACCACCTTCCAGAATGTATGGGATGCTGCAAAAGCAGTAACAAGAGGAAAATATATAGCAATACAGACTCACATCAACAAACAAGAAAGAACTTAAAGAAACAACCTAATCTCACATCTTAAAGAACTAGAAGAAGAACAACAACAAAGAAAAAAAAAACTTAAAGCCAGTAGAATAAAGGAAATAATAAAAATCAAAGCAGAAATAAATGAATTAGAAATTAAAAAAAAAATCCAAAAGATCAATGAAACCAAAATTTGGTTCTTTGAAAAAGTAAACAAAATAGACAAACCTCTAGCAAGGCTCACAAAGAAAAAATGGGAGAAAACACATATAAAAAGGATTATAAATGAAAGAGGAGAAATCAAAACAGACTCAGTATAAATCAAAAGAATAATAAGAGATTACTATGTACACTTATATGCAAATAAATTTAACAACCTAGAAGAGATGGACAAATTACTAGAATTATATAATCATCCAAAGCTGGACAAAGAAGAAATAGGACAACTAAACATACCAATTACAAGCAGCAAAATTGAAGCAGTAATCAAAGCACTCCCCAAAAACAAAAGCCCAGGCCCAGACAGCTTCACAAATGAATTCTACCAAATGTTCAGCAGTGAATTAGTGCCTATCCTACACAAACTCCTTCAAAAAATTGAAAAAGAAGGAATACTACCAAATACGTTCTACAAACCCAACATTACACTAATACCAAAACCCAACAAAGACAGCACAAATAAAGAAAATTACAGGCCAGTCTCCCTAATGAACACTGATGCAAAAATCCTCAACAAAATCCTTGCCAACAGAATCCAACAATGCATTCATAAGATAGTTCACCATGACCAAGTAGGATTTATTCCAGGCACACAAGGATGGTTCAACATCTGAAAATTAATCTATGTAATCCAATGCATCAACAAAAAGAAATATAAGAACCATATGATAATATCCAGTGATGCTGAGAAATCATTCAGCAAAGTACAACACCTATTTATGATAAAGGCGCTTGAAATTCTTGGGATACAAGGAACATACCTCAACATCATAAAGGCCATATATGACAAGCCCATACCCAATATCATTCTCAATGGTGAAAAGCAGACAGTATTCCCATTAAGATCCGGAACAAGACAAGGATGTCCACTCTCACCACTGCTTTTCAATATCATACTGGAAGTCCAAGCCAGAGCAATAAAAAAAGAGAAAGATATACAAGGAATCCAAATAGGCGAGGAAGAAGTCAAACTATCACTATTTGTGGACAATATGATAATATACATAGAGAACCCCAGAAACTCCACAGAAGAACTAATTCAACTCATCAATCAGTTTAGTAAAGTAGCAGGATACAAAATCAATGCACAAAAATCAGTAGCCTTCCTAAACACAAACAATAAATCTGAGAAGAAGAAATCAAGGAAACCATTCCTTTTATTATTGAAACCAACAAAACAAAATACTTGGGAATAAACCTAAGAAAATAAGTAAAGGAACTATACAAAGAAAACTATAAAACACTGTTAAAAGAAACAGAAGTAGACACAAAGAAATGGAAAGATGTTCCCTGTTCATGTATCGGAAAAATTAACATTATCAAAATTGCCATCCTACCAAAAGCAATCTACAGATTCAATGCTATTCCAATTAAAATTTCAATGTCATTCTTCAAAGAAATAGGATAAATATTGATGAAATTCATATGGAGCCACCAAAAACCCCAAATAGCCAAAACCCTCCTGAAAAAAATAGAAGGGAATAGAGGCATCACTCGCCCAGATTTCAAACTATAATATAAAGACATAATAATCAAAACTGCATGGTATTGGAACCAGAACAGATACATGGATCAATGGAACTGAATAGAAAACCCAGAAATAAACCCACAGATCTATGGTCAACTAATCTTTGACAAAGGAGCAAAGGATATGAACTGGAGTAAAGAAAGTTTGTTCAATAAATGATGCTGGGAAAACTGGCTTGCTACATGCAAAAGAATGAATCTTGACTACTACCTCACACCATGCACAAA
>NW_023601543.1:50630156-50677320 GCF_014898055.3 Talpa occidentalis
GGGGATCGAACCGGCGCCGCAGAGGCTGCGGGCAGCTTCGCAACCCAGGCTCAACCACTGCACCACTGAGGAGGCCCAGATCCTTACTTTTATAGGAGAAATAAAACACCACTTAAATAATGATAAAATGAACAGATTTAAGATAGAGATACCAATTGTAGCTTTAGTTTTTCTTAGGATAGCAAGTTCAAATTGCAGACCTACAAATGAAACAATTTCATATACCAGAGGTTTTGTTTTGGTTTTGGTTTTCTTTTGGCTAGGACAAGGGAAGGAAAAATCAATTAAGGTGCTTACCTGGGGAACAAAGGTATTTCTTTTAAGGGGAAGAAATGGTAGGCTAGACTTTTTAAAAAGAAGTCCTAAGAAGTCCAAAAGATGTCCAGGTATAAACAAAACCACATTTATCTCTGTTAACACAGACCAGGTCAATATCTCTTTTTGACTACTCTAAGCTTTTTTTTTTTTTTTTTCAAATTAAATACATTTAGATATACAATAAAACTATTAACTCCCAAAATTATAAATTTAAGGCATGCATGCTCTAATTAAACATTATATTTTGAACTAGTTTTTGATGACGAAAAATTATAGATTATGATCTCAAATTTTTTTTATTAGAATTTATATAGGCACCATTTATAATAATTATAACACAGCAACCCTCCAGATACAAAAGACACAAAAGTAAAAACACGGACACAGAGATCTCTTTCATTTAGAATTTTGGCCATTTGCATGAATTTTTAGAGATAGTTATTTTACCAATATTTGTGTCAACACTGACAACAATTGGGCCTCCCCTGGTGGCACAGTGGTTGAGCGCTGGGTTGCGAAGCTGCCAGCAGCCTCTGTAGCACTGCTTCAATCCCCAGCCCCCACGTGTTAGTCCTACATGGAACGCAGACCTCTCCTGCCGCCTGCTGCTCCCCTCAGCAGTGTACTTCGTCATTCTGCCTGTTCTGCTCTCCATTCTGGCTCTGGTGAATTCTCTCACCCTCCCATGCTTCTGACTGTACCCAGTGCTTGTAAAAATAAATAAATAAATCTTTAAAAAAAAAAAACACTGACAACAATTATTATTTTACTTTTTTTTTTTTGGGGGGGGGGTTTAACATTTATTTATTTTTTTACTATAAATATATTATATAATACTTACATCATTTTTCATTTTTGCACAATGTGGTTTTAACTTCTATTTTTTTATTTTTTTATTTAAATTTTATTTTTGTAAAATCAAAGGAAAGACAAACACAATGGCAAATACAGATGCTAACATATCAATATTAACTCTAAATGTAAATGGATTAAACTCTTCAATAAAAAGACACAGAGTCCCAGGCTGGATTAAGAAACAAAACCCAACCTTTTGCTGTCTCCAGGAAACAAATTTAGCTACAAAAGATAAAAATAGACTCAAAGTTAAAGGATGGAAAACAATCCTACAAGCAAATGGACCAAAAAAGAAAGCAGGAAGAGCTATATTTATATCAGATAAAACAGATTTCAAACTCAAAAAAATAAAAGGAGACCCCAACGGTCACTACATTATGATCAAGGGGACAATACTTCAAGAAGAAACAACACTCATTAACATATATTCACCAAACGAAGGACCACCAAAATATATCAGACGACTATTGTCATCTCTGAAAACAGACATCAGAGAAAACACATACGTAGTGGGAGACTTCAACACACCACTATCAACAAAGGATAGATCAATGAGACAAAAAATAAGTAAAGACACTAAAGCTCTAAATAAGGACCTCGAGCACTTAGGCTTTACAGACATCTATAGAACACTAAACCTCCCCCCAAAAAAAAAAAAACGGAGTACACATTTTTTCTCAAGCGCACAAGGATCATTCTCCAGGATTACTCACATACTGGGACACAAGACAAACATCAACAGATACACCAAGACTGAAATCATACCAACCATCTTTTCTGACATGAAGGCATCAAACTAGAAATAAACCATAAAAAGAAGGCAAGGAACTCTCCAACCACATGGTGATGGAAACCCACACACTGGAAGACCATTGCACTAATGAGGAGATCAAAAAAGAAAATAAAAAATTCTTTGAATTGAATGACAATGAGGACACCAATTTCCTAAATGTATGGGATGCAGCAAAAGCAGTAATAAGAGGAAAATACATAGCAATAGAGGTTCACATCAAGAAACAAGAAAGAACTCAAAGAAACAACCTAATCTCGAAGCTCAAAGATCTAGAAAAAGAACAACAAAAAACCCCAAAACCAGTAGAAGAAAAGAAATAATAAAAACCAAAGCAGAAATAAATGAAATCGAAACTAAAAAAAACAATGCAAAAGATCAATGAAACCAAGAGCTGGTTCTTCGAAAAAATAAATAAAATAGACAAACCCATAGCCAGGCTGACAAAGGAAGAAAGGGAGAAAGCACAAACAAACAGGATCATAAATGAAAGAGGAGAAATCACAACAGACACAGCAGAAATCAAAAGAACAATCAGTAACTACTATGAACAGTTATATGGAAACAAGTTCAACAATCTAGAAGAGATGGACAAATTCCTACAACTCTACAATCACCCAAAGCTAGAAAAGAAGAAATAGAACACCTAAACAGACCAATTACAAGCAGCGAAATTGAAATGATAATCAAAAACCTCCCCAAAAACAAAAGCCCAGGACCTGATGGATTTACAAATGATTCTGCCAAAACATTCAGAGACGAATTAGTGCCTATACTTCACAAACTCTTCCAAAAAATTGAGAAGGAAGGGACAATACCAAACAAGTTCTATGAAGCCAACGTTACACTAATAACAAAACCGAACAAGGACAACACAAAAAAGGAAAACTACAGGTCAATCTCCCTTAGGAACACTGAGGCATAAATCCTCAATAAAATTTTAGCTATCAGAATCCAACAACGTATCCATAAGAATTCACCATGACCACATAGGATTCATGCCAGGGACACAAGGATGGCTCAACATCCGAAAATCAATCAACGTTATCCAACACATCAACAAAAAGAAATACAAAAACCATATGATAATATCAATCAATGCTGAGAAGCTTTCAACAATGTGCAACACCTATTCATGATAAAAGCCCTTAAAATTCTTGGGACACAAGGAACATACCTCAACATCATAAAGGCCATATATGACAAGCCAACAGCCAGTATTATTCTCAATGGTGAAAAGCTGAAAGCATTTCCATTAAGATCTGGAACAAGACAAGGATGTCCACTCTCACCACTGCTTTTCAATATAATACTGGAAGTCCTAGCCAGAGCAATAAGACAAGAGAAAGACATACAAGGAATCCAAATAGGAAAAGAAGAAGTCAAACTATCACTATTTGCAGATGATATGATAATATACATAGAGAACCCCAAAAACTCCACAGAAAAACTAATTCAACTCATCAATCATTTCAGTAAAGTGGCAGGATACAAAATCAACATGCAAAAGTCAGTAGCCTTCCTATACACAAACAATAAATCTGAAGAAGAAATCTAAAAAAACATCCCTTTTATTATTGAAACAAAAAAAAAATTCAAATACTTTGGAATAAATCTAACAAAAGAGGTAAAGGACATATACAAAGAAAAGTATAAAACACTGTTAAAAGAAATAGAAGAAGACACAAAGAAAGGGAAAGACATCCCCTGCTCATGGATTGGGAGAATAAACATTATTAAAATGGCCATCCTACCAAAAGCAATCTATAGATTCAATGCTATTCCAATCAAAATTTCAATGTCATGTCATTCTTCAAAGAAATAGAACAATTATGGATGAAATTCATATGGAATCACCAAAAACCACGGATAGCCAAAACTACCCTAAAAAAAAAAAAGAAGGGAATGGAGGCATCACACTCCCAGACTTCAAACTATACTACAAAGCCATGATCATCAAAAGTGCATGGTATTGGAACAAGAACAGACACCCAGACCAATGGAATTGAATAGAAAATCCAGAAATAAACCCACAGATTTATGGTCAACTAATCTTTGACAAAGGAGCAAAGACTATGCATTGGAGCAAAGAAAGTTTGTTCAATAAATGGTGCTGGGAAAACTGGGTCACTGCATGAAAATGAATGAAGCTTGACCACTACCTCACACAATACACAAAAATCAACTCAAAATGGATTAAATAAGTAGACATAAGACCTCAAACCAGGGGCCTCCCCGGTGGCGCAGCGGTTGAGTGCTGGGTTGCGAAGCTGCCGGCGACCTCTGCGGCGCAGCGGATCGATCCCCAGCTGCTCCCCGGCCACAGGAGGAGGGTCCCACATGGCGCGCAGACCTCTCCTGCCGCCCGCTGCTCCCCTCAGCAGTGTACTTCGCTCCTTCTGCCTGCTCTGCTCCCCGCTCTGGCTCTGGTGAATTCTCTCGCCCTCCCGCGCTTCTGACTGTACCCAGTGCATGTATAGAGGCATGTTTTTTTATTTTTATTTATTTGTTTGTTTGTTTTGTTTATACAAGCATACCCAGTGCATGTATAAACAAAACAAACAAACAAATAAATAAATAAATAAAAACATGTCTCTATAAATAAAAAAAAAAATGTGTTTAAAAAAAAAAAAAAAAAAGACCTCAAACCATAAAATACATAGAAGGAAATATAGGCAAAACACTACGTGATATGCACATCAAAGAAATCTTTACAGACATATCACCCAAATCAGTGATAGTGAAGGCAAAGATAAACAGCTGGGACTACATCAAATTAAAGAGCTTCTGCACAGCAAAAGAGGCAATAACCAAAACAAAGAGAAACCCCACCAACTGGGAGAACATTTTTGCACACAACAGTAATGATAAAAGACTTACCACAAAAGTCTGCAAAGAGCTGATGAGATTCAACAACAACAAAGAAAATAATCCAGTCAGAAAATGGCAGAAGAGCTAAAAAGAAACTTCTCCAAAGAGGAAATGCAAGTGGCCAACAGACATATGAAAAAATGTTCAACATCACTTGTAATCAGGGACATGCAAATCAAAACTACCATGAGATACCATCTTACACCAGTGAAAATGGCACATATTAAAAAATCTAGCAACACAAATGTTGGCGAGTATGTGGAGAAAAAGGAACTCTCCTGCACTGCTGGTGGGAGTGCAAACTGGTCCAACCACTATGGAGAGCTGTGTGGAGATTTCTGGACCTACTAAACATAGAGCTTCATATGATCCAGCAATTCCACTCCTAGGTATTTACCCAAAGGACACAGAAACATCAATTCCAAAGAGCTCCTGCACCCCTATGTTTATAGCAGCACTGTTTACAATAGCTAACCTTTGGAAACAACCCAAATGCCCAGAAATAGATGACTGGATCAAGAAGATGTAGTACATATATACCATGGAATATTACTCATCATTCAAAAAAGATAAACACATGCAATTTGCAGCAACATGGATGGGGCTGGAAGGGATCATGCTCAGCGAAATAAGCCAGAAAGACAAAGAAAGATACGGATGGTTTCACTCATAGCAGGAATCTAGAAAACTTAAATAAGGGAACAGAAAAATGAATAACTCTAAGAAAGTGAAAATCAAAATCAACAAAAACTATGAACCAGAGATAGTCTATGGGGGTTGGGGTCGGGGAGGGGAGGGATTGTGTCAAAATAAGGGGGTTGCAATTGTATGGGGAATACAAAAATGAAATTTATTTTAAAAATTATTTTTATATTCCCCATACAATTACAACCCCTTATTTTGACCCCAATCCCTCCTTTTCCCGCCCCCCCATCCCTCATAGAGTGTCTCTGGTACATAGTTGTTTGTTGATTTTGATTTTTTTCTTTCTTATAGTTATTCTTTTTCCTGGTCCCTTATTTAGGTTTTCTAGATTCCTGTTATGAGTGAGACCATCTGGTATTTTTCTTTTTCTTTCTAGCTTATTTCGCTGAGCATGATCCCTTCCAGCTCCATCTATGTTTCTGCAAATTGCATGTGTTTATCTTTTTTGAATGCTGAGTAATATTCCATGGTATATATGTACCACATCTTCTTGATCCAGTCATCTATTTTTGGGCATTTGGGTTGTTTCCAAAGCTTAGCTATTGTAAATAGTTCTGCTATAAACATAGGGGTGCAGGTGCTCTTTGGAATTTATGTTTCTGTGTTCTTTGGGTAAATACCTAGGAGTGGAATTGCTGGATCATGTGGAAGCTCTAACTTTAGTAGGTCCAGAAATCTCCACAGAGCTCTCCATAGTGGTTGGACCAGTTTGCACTCCCATTCATTTACTTTTAAATATTCCTTTTTAACTAACTCCCTCAGATAAGAAAACATTTCTCAATTTATATTTGTAAGAATGTCCCTTAGGTTCTAAAGAAAGTGGGGCAGAAAATTCCCAATCAGTTTTTTAAGGACACATTTTTCCTTAAATTACTAGAAGAGATTTTGGATGGTTGGACAGTTTCACCAAAACTATATACATTTTCAAGACACAGATAGACTAATTCCTAAAACAACTGAAGTTTTTCAAGTTAAGCTGATACAGCCATTTGTTTGTTTGTTTGTTTGTATTTGTAGTCAAGGTTTCTAATATGAGATAGAAACTAAAGTCCTTACATATTATAATAAATAGACCATTTTAGTCATTTTAAAAGCTCTAGAACCCAAGATTGGAAACATTTTAAAGACAAGCATAGAAAACTCCATTTGCTTTACAAAGTCCTGGTTCTGTTTGGCATCACAGATTAGGTCTGGTCCTACGAAAGATAGAAGATGCCGTATACATGGGCCATGAGAAGGAGAGGAGAAGAGATATATTAAGATCTTACTTTGCAGTTTGTCTGTTCTTAGACTCTCATAACAAATTTGATTAATGAATATTATTTACAGAAACCTACTATGTAGTTTTTTATTACTAAATTGGTTATTTTAAATAAGAAACTTAGATTTTTAATCAAAATCAACAAAAAACTATGAACCAGAGACAATCTATGGGGGGTAGGGGGCGGGAGGGAGGGGTTGGGGTCAAAATAAGGGGGTTGCAATTGTATGGGGAATATAAAAATAAAATTTATTATTAAAAAAAGAAACTTATATTTTTAAAGAAGCCTGTAATTTTTAATGGCAAATAAGAAGTTCAGAAATTTTCCAAACAACTAGGAAGCTTCCTTTATAGATGACTAGAAAGTCCAAAGTAATTTTGACAAAACCAACTGAGCCTGATCCCAGAAGTTTCAGAGTGTGATCAGAAGAGGGCAGCTAATTTAGAGGAAGAAAAGGCCTCCTTGAAGTGGAGAAGACTCTCTTCAGCTTACATTACATCCAATTTTTACAGTGATTGGTAGATGCTGAATTAGTTGTCTAAGTAAACACATAAAAATCAGAAAAATACCAAATTTTTAATTGTCGAAGACCTGATTTCAGATACTTGCTTGAATTATTTACACATGCACAAAGATCAGATTCACAAAGCTATTTGCACAAAGTGAGGAAAAAGTAAGGTAAGTAGAAGCCTGGTCCAGGTTCACTGCTCTCATTGGAATAATCTAGCCCTTCCAGTCATGTAGCCAATGTCCTAGAAGAGTCAGGGTTATACTAGTTTGCCTATAACCAAAACACCTGAACTTACACTGAATTTCAGGGTAAGATTTTAGAAAAGGATAGATAAAAGGAACTCATGTATGAGTGAGCAAGTATGGAAAAGGAGAGAGCATTGCCTGGCTTTTGTGTTAGAAAAGCAGCAGTCTGTTCCCCACTATCAGTTGTACCTGGGCTCCTGCATGGAAAGAGTGATAGGACTGCTTCTTAGATATAGGTTTGTAGCTACAAGTGGACCATTCATTTAATATTTTCCTCATGATGCTTTCAGATGAAACAAATATGGTGCCTCTCATAATTTTAACCAAATATCTGGCTTCCAAAAAACAAAATGGGAAACTCCAAATACCAGATAACAAATAAAAATATCAAATGTTTTCCAATTCCCACTCAACCAGGCCTAACACAAATTGAGGGAGACTCAAGACTCCTTCCCAAACTGAGGGGACTGGACTCCCTCCATGAGGGGGACTCAGCAGATTCCTCCCAAATGTGTGAAGGAAAGGGTCTTGGTATGCACGTGGGGCTGGGGGAGGGGGCAGGTGACTTACACCAAACACCAGGGGACCGCGGTTTTCCATCCGGTTTCCATCTCCTCAAAGGTGAATCCGGGGGCAAAGAAGAGCTGTGCTGGCTGCTGCTGGGACTCTCCCTCATCCTCAAGGAGAGAGTGCACTCCCTCTCAGCAGGAGGGTAAGGATGCCACCTGGGATACCCAGGCCCCACTCTGACAGCATGGACGGGTAAGCCCTGGTGCACACTGCTGCGGCCAACTGCTCCAGCCATTGGAAGTCAGAGTTGGGGTTGGGAGAGTGAAAGTGGCATCCAGCTCCTGGCTGGCTAACCAGATTGATACTGAATGCCGGCCTCAGTTTCCCTCAGGTAATAAAAATAAATAGAGTTTGAGGAAAAAGAAAGTGGTTTCATTTATCAACAAATGAGGAAGGCAGCAGACTCATGTCTGAGAGACAATTGTCCTGCTCTTTGGCAGAGTACAGGGGTATTTATACAAAGGAAAAAAAGGGGAGGTGGGCAAGGGTCTGCAAAGGGGAGGGGCAAGGGGCCTGCATGGATATAGGTGGGCGCCAGCTTGCTTTTTCAACAACTGCTGTTTAACTCCCTTTTCCTTAGAGTGCAAGAAGACAAACCTGTTAAATGAGGGGGAAATTACAAGAAATACTGTAAAGATAAACTTGTTAATGCTTATCTGAGAGACCGGTCATAAAGAAGGCAAACTTGTCAAATAAGGGGGAAATTCAAGATATGGGGCATGACAAACTTGTTAATTCTTATCCGAGAGACCAGTAATTTGTAACTGAATCACCCCCACTCCAGACCAAAGCCATCAAGATACTGGGAACTACAAATCCTATCATCCCAGAAGGGAGGGTTGTTGGGAACTGAGAGTGGAGGTAAGCAGACAGGTTTGTTATAAAAGCAGACATGTGGGCCTTGGGGGTCCTCTTGGCCTCTTGGCTTGATTTGGCTTTTCACTGGCTCTCAGAGTACCGTTGGGAATCCAGGTCAGAGGAACTGGTAGGACGCATTCATAAATTTATCACCCTCTCGGGCCTCCCCGGTGGCACAGCGGTTGAGCACTGGGTTGTGAAGCTGCCTGCGGCCTCTGTGGCGCCGGTTCAATCCCCAGCTGCTCCCCGGCCACAGGAGGAGGGTCCCACATGGCGTGCAGACCTCTCCTGCCGCCCGCTGCTCCCTTCAGCAGTGTACTTCGGTCCTTCTGCCTGCTCTGCTCCCTGCTCTGGCTCTGGTGAATTCTCTCGCCCTCCCACACTTCTGACTGTACCCAGTGCATGTATAAACAAAACAAACAAACAAATAAATAAATAAAAATGACTCTATAAAAAAAAAAGATTTTAAAAATTTATCACCCTCTCTTTCTCCCTGAGCTATTAATTACTTCATTTCCCCTTCTTTTGTAAATAAACCCTTATTAGCCTTTTTTAAAAAGATTTATTTATTTATGGATACAAGAACTGGGGTACAGGCCAGAGGTGCTTATTAGCCTTTTTGTGTGTGCCTGCAGTTTAGTTTTATTATAAATCCCATTAAGTGCATGGTGAGGACCCACAGTCAGACAACCCATTTCATATTGGGGTTGCCTTGTAACAGAACAAGACTAGCAGCCACACTCACACATCTCAGCAAGATGCCTGGCTCCAGGTCTCCCACCTTCTTCACCAGCAACAGCCTTCTAAAAGATCAGCGCAGTGGGGACCCAAATCTGCTAACCCCAAATGCTAAATTACCAAGACTGTTCCAGGAAGACTCCTCTGGAGCCCCCTCCTGCAGTCACTTATATCTCTTTCTAGTTGCCCTACCCCACTTTTAGCATTTTCCTTGGAGCTATCTTTTGTCACCAGCAACCTCCTCCAGGGGGCACCTGTAACAGTCTTTTGGCTTTAGCCACTGGTTATAATCTAAGGAGAAGGTGGGCCCCCCTTACAATCAGAAAGTGCTTGAGTGTTCAAGCTTTACCATATGAAGGATTATTTGTCTGTTTATTTAAATAGTCCCTGAGCATCCACTGTGCTGTAGGTTAATGCTTAAGGAAGAGGAAAAGATTAGGATAGTTTTTTTTACTTCATTTAAAGTCTAGAGGGGGAAGTTACATAACAATAATCAGCCAAACTTCCAATGGTCTCTACTCATAAATTAAAACAGAGTATCTAGTTGGATTAGGTTACAGAATCCAAAAATCTACTGTTTCCAAGAAAGACATCTAAGTACCAAGTATAAACTTAGACTGAAATTAAAGGCATGAAAACAATCCTGCAAGCAAATGGCACCTAAAAGAAGGCAGGAACAACCATACTTATTTCAGACAAAACAGACTTCTAGCTTAAAGAAGTAATAATGATCAAGGGAAAAACACAAAAGTAAGATATAACATTCATCAGTATATACACAACAAAAGGAGCACCAAAATACCTCAGACAAATACTATCAAATTTCAAACACTAATATGTTTATTATGTCAACAAGATAAAAAATAAATGTTACAGGACAAGGAGAGGGGCACCACAGAACCCCAAACCTGCCTGCTGTAAATAAGTTCTGCCATCCACTGCATCAAGACAAAACATCTAAACCTTTAATGGAATGGAACTTTTAAAACAATTAGTGTGTAATACAGAAAAGACAAAGAATTTAATTTTCAAGTCAAGCATCCATAGTTACCCATCCCCTCATGGGTAAAAGTCCAGCCAAACAGGATTGGCCAAAAGCAAGGTCCAAAAGCCTGCAACAAGTCTATAAAGCACCTTTTGTAGGGGAACCATAAAGAAAGGTCAAAAAGAATCAGACAAGTATGGGAGGAAAAGAGCAAAATCAAAATTAAGAAAAAAGCTGCCATTATTAACCTCCCCACGTGTCTCTCACCCACATCTGTTTCAACCAGTCCAGGACAAAGAAGCAAGCGCAGCTTCTTCCCATGACTCTTTGCTCCACGTGCCTCCTCCAGGTCTCCTTCTTGCTCTTCATCCTGCTTCTCCAGTCTCCTCTCCAGCTTCTTCACCTCCCTGTTCAGCTCCACCCTCTTTTGGGTGGGGCAGGGAACCTGGAACCTCCCCTTTTTCCAGGGCACCACCCTGTTACATAAGGACCTATTCACCCTAAACAAACAACTAGACCATATGGGTCTAATAGATATTTACAGGGCACTCCACCTCAAAATAGCAGAATACACATTATTCTCAAGTGCACATGGGTCATTCTCCAGGAACGACAACACACTGGGCCACAAGACAAACATAAGCACATTTATAAATAGAAATGAGAGCAAGTACCTTCTCTGACCTTAAAGATATTGACTACAAATCAACTACAAAAAGAAAATAAGGAAACGATTTAATACATGGAGAGTGAATAATCACTACTGAGGGATCACCAGGTTAATGAGGAAATCATAGAAGAAATTATAAAAAATCATGAGGCAATCCTACACAAACTTTTTCAAAAAAATGAAAAAGAAGGAATACTACCAAATACATTCTATGAAGCCAACATTACACTAATACCAAAACCAAACAAACACAGTACAGAAAAAGAAAATTACAGGCCAATCTCCCTAATGAACACGGATGCAAAAATCCTCAACAAAATGCTTGCCAACAGAATCCAACAATGCATCAAAGGGATAGTACACCACGACCAAGTGGGATTCATCCCAGAGGCACAAGGATGATTCAGCATACAAAAATTGATCAGTATAATCCAATACATCAACAAAAAGAAAAATAGAAACCATATGATCATATCAATAGATACCGAGAAAGCATTCGACAAAGTCCAACATCCATTTATGATGAAGGCCCTTGAAATTCTTGGGATAGAAGGAACATACCTTAACATGATAAAAGCCATATACAACAAACCCACTGCCAATATTATTCTCAATGGCAAAAACCTGAAGACCTTTCCTTTAAGATAAGGAACAAGACAAGGATGTCCTCTCTCACCACTGCTCTTCAATATAATACTGGAGGTCCTAGCCAGGGCAATAAGACAGGAGAAAGACATACAAGTAATCCAGATAAGGAAATAAGTAAAACCATAACTATTTGTAGATGATATGATAATATACATAGAGAACCCTAAAAACTCCTCAGAAAAACTACTGAAAATAATCAACCAGTTCAGTAAAGTAGTAGAATACAAAATCAACACACAAAAATTAGTAGCTTTCCCATACACAAACAATAAATCTGAAGAAGAAGAAATCAAGAAAATCATCCCTTTTATAATTTAAACAAAAAAAAAATCAAATACTTGGGAATAAACCTAACAAAGAGGTAAAAGACCTATACAAAGAAAATTATAAAACACTGTTAAAAGAAATTGAAAAAGACACAAAGAAATGGAAAGACGGGCCTCCCTGGTGGTACAGCGGTTGAGTGCTGGGCTGCTAAGCTGCCTGCAGCATCTGCAGCACCAGTTTGATCCCTGGCCGCCAGCGAGTGTCCCACATGGCATGCAGACATCTCCTGCCATGCCTGCTGCTCCCCTCAACAGTGTATTTCATTGGTCTGCCTGTTCTGTTCCCCGCTTTGGCTCTGTTGAATTCTCTCACCCTCCCGTGCTTCTGACTGTACCCAGTGCTTGTATAAATAAATAAATAATAAATCTTAAAAAGAAAAGAAATGGAAAGACATCCCTTGCTCATGGATTGGAAGGATTAACATTGTTAAAATGTCCATCCTACCAAAAGCAATATACAGATTCAACACTATTCCAATAAAAATCTCAATGACATTCTTCAAAGAATTAGAACAAATATTGATGAAATTCATATGGACCCACAAAAAAAAAAAACACAAATAGCCAAAGCACTACTGATGAAAACAAAAGAGAAAAGAGGTATCACACTTCCAAACTTCAAGCTATACTACAAAGCCATAAAATTAAAACAGTTTGGTACTGGTACAAATACAGACACACAGACAAATGGACCAAATAGAGAGCCCAGAAATAAAACCACACTTATATGGACACCTGATCTTTGACAAAGGAGCAAGGGATATGCAATGGAACATGAACAGTTTGTTTAATAAAAGTGCTGGGAAAACTGGACCTCCACATGCAAAAAAAATGAAACTAGACCACTACCTTTCACCATGTACAAAAATAAACTGAAAATGGATAAAATAACTGGACATAAGACCTGAAACTATAAAATATATAGAAGAAAATATAGGGAAAACAGTACAAGGCATACATCGCAATGACATCTTTAAAGACATCACCCAAAGCAAAGAAAGTCAAGAAAAACATAAACAGCTGGGATTACATCAAACTGAAAAGCTTCTGCACAGCACAAGAGACATTAACCAAAACAGAGAGACACCCCACTGATTGGGGAAAAAAATCTTTGCACTCCAGTCAACTGATAAGGGATTGATCACAAAGATATACAAGGAACTCACATGACTCAACAAAACCAAAATAAACAATCCAGTCAAGAATGGGCAAAAGAACTTAAAAGACAGTTCTCCAAAGAAGAAATGCAAATGGCCAACAGGCATATGAAAAAATATTCAACATCCCTGATAATCAGGGAAATGCAAATTAAAACCACATTGAGATACCACCTTACAGCAGTAAGAATGGCACATATCAAAAAAAAAAAAAAGCAACAACAAATGTTGGCGAGGATATGGTGACAAAGGAACTCTCTTACATTGCTGGTGGGAGTGCAAACTGGTCCAACCACTATAGAAAGCTGTCTGGAGTTTCCTCAGTCTATTAAATGGAGCTACCATATGACCCAGCAATTCCACTACTAAGGATCTACCCAAAGGACACAAAAACAGTGTTTCAAAAGAACACCTGTACCCCTATGTTTATTGCAACACTATTTACAATAGGTAAAACCTGGAAACCACCCAAATGCCCAAAAATAGATGACTGGATCAAGAAGATGTGGTATATGTACACAATGGAATATTATTCAGCAATCAAAAAAGATAAACTCATGCAATTTGCAGCAACGTGGATGGAGCTAGAAGGAATTATGCTCAGTGAAATAAGTCAGAAGGAAAAAGAAAAATATCGGATGGTTTCACTTATAACAGGAATAAAGGGGAACCAAATAAGACATCAATGTAAAAAAATAACAGTACAAAACAGAACAAAGCAAAAAGCGGACAATTATAAATCAGAGACATACTGCAGGGGAGGTGGAGGGAGAGGGATCAGAGGGAGGGAGGAGCACAGGGGACTGAGGTGATGGTGCATGGGTGCATTGGTGAAGGAAACTCTATGGGGACTCAACTTGAGGGGGTGGGGGAAAGCAAATATTGTTTAAAAATGAACAATGATGTAAAAAATTTAAAATAAAAAATAAAAAAGATGAAAAAAATAAAAAAGTCAAGCCAGAAGGGAAAAAAAAAAGAAATAGAAAAAAAAATAAAGATTATGTTTTGATTGTCAACATTGTAATACTGAACTAAGCCGGTGCCTTCATAGAGATTGAATGTTGTTGTTTCGGCTGTTTTCTGATATTTATGGCAAAGCTTCCCAGAAATCTAAATTCGAGTAAAAATTTGGTAGTCTGTCATTTGGTTCATAGAAGGAAATTTTGTGGAACCTCAGTAGAGCTCCTGAGACACTCCACAAGATTTCTCCCTTTCCTCTTGGGAAAGGAATTAGATGAATTTGTCCTATTTGGCTTACCTAGTAAAGTAAAACAAGAAGAGAAACATTTTCACTTGGGAAAAGGGTAACACTTTGACATGTACAGATATGTTCACATTGATTTTCTAAAACATGTATACAAACTCTCACTACCTGCTATGTATGTAAATTTTCAATGGTGATTGTTGCCTTGCAATATTGTATAGTACAGAAATTGTTTCTGGAGAAATTAGGGAGAAAGGGCCTCAACAGATTCCTCTTGATGGAACTGTTGAGATTAAAAATTTCCTACAAAGAACTGAATAGACCTGGAAATACACCTGATTTTTACTAAGTTTTCTTTGACATAACACTGGTAATTTTTTTTTTTTTGGCATTTTGTTCTGAATTCATAAAGTTTTCTTGTTTTGAGTGACCAGGATCTGCAGAAATGTTGTATTTTTTTCCAGCAAAGCTAACTTGTGTTCACATTTTCTCTCCCCTTGATACCAACACAGCATGAAAATAGCGGTAGTATTTTTTTTACTACTTGTCTCAGAGTCTATTTTTGCATAACTTCCATAGGGATTTTGTCTGCTAAAACTAAAACAACTGAACATGTGTGTCATTGTATGGCTTTGAATGGAATCTTCCAGGAATTTAAAACACAGTTGAACCAAGAAGAGGAGAACCTGTTGCATTGTCCGCAGGTTCCAAGACCTCCAAGGGAGGTGAGGAAGCTGCATCCATGGGCAGGACTGGACAACCCAGAAAAAGAAAAAGCCATGGTACCCTCAAGAAGAGGAAGCCCAGGTAGAGCCTGATGAGACCAACTTTGTTCTTGAAGTCTGCATGGACTGGGTGTCAAGAGTTCGCTCTGGGGCCTCCCCGGTGGCGCAGCGGTTGAGTGCTGGGTTGCAAAGCTGCCCACAGCCTCTG
Source organism: Talpa occidentalis (assembly GCF_014898055.3). Classification (NCBI taxonomy): domain Eukaryota; kingdom Metazoa; phylum Chordata; class Mammalia; order Eulipotyphla; family Talpidae; genus Talpa; species Talpa occidentalis. Next base: position 50,645,803 of record NW_023601543.1, read on the forward strand.
CAGCGCTGGTTCAATCCCCGGCTGCTACCCGGCCACCGGAGGAGGGTCCCGCATGGCTCGCAGACCTCTCCTGCCGCCCGCTGCTCCCCTCAGCAGTGTACTTCGGTACTTCTGCCTGCTCTGCTCCCCGCTCTGGCTCTGGTGAATTCTCTCACCCTCCCGCTCTTCTGACTGTACCCAGTGGATGTATAAATAAATAAATCTTTTTAAAAAAAAAAAGAGTTCGCTCTGATCCTTTATGGAGTATTCCAACAAAGGCAGCTAAATTGCTGTTTAGTTATTCTGCCCTGTAATTTTATGCAAAAATAGGTAATATGGTTTATAAGTTGATTTGGTTGGCAAACTTTTACTATGCTGTTGAAACAATTTGGGATCAATGTTGAGAGAAACTGTTTTTGCATAAGATGAATTAATTTTAATATTTTTCCTGTGATTTGATATCTCTGCTGTCTTGTTTTGGCTAATGCCTCCAGATTTTTTTTTATTTTATTTTTTTTGGTTTGGACTGATAAACAATTTCCCAGGAATGGAGGACTTTTGCTTTCCACAATGGACAGTACCTGGAGAGATTGGTTTCCTTTCCAATGGGAACCTGAGAAAAATTTTCATCCATACATTTGATCTTCAACGCCATGGAAATGGTGGCAAAAGTGAAAGGGGGAAATTCCATACAGGCTTTGTGGATGCCACCCCCACTCCACCAAGATACTGGGAACTAGAAATCCCAGGATCCCCAAAGGGAACTTGTGAAGACGTATGGGTGGAGTTAAGCAGCCATTTACTCTGTTTGTAAATAAAAACTAGCCTTGTTAGTGGGGTCGGGCACACTTGGCTTGTGTGTGCTCTTGGCCAGGCAGGTTTGGTCTCAGGGAGTCATTTGGGATTTCAGGTCGGGGGAACAGGTAGGACACATTTAAGAATTTATCTCCCTCCTTTCTCCCTGTGTTGTACATTTCCTCATTCCCTTTACCTTGTAAATAAACCTTTTGTTAACCTTTAAAAAAATCTGGAAAAAAAATCATGAGGCAAATGATAATGAGGGCACAACCTTTCAGAATGTATGGGACACAGCAAAAGCAGTTGTTAGAGGAAAATATATTAATGTGAAATGGGAGCAATGTGAAATGTAGCAGACCACACAAGGCCTAAGCTTGAGCCATCTTGGAAGGACAATTTAAGACTGTGGGAAATTCCAATCCAAGTTCAAGACAATGAGAGGCCGAGTTCCCATTAACACTGGGTACATGTGCACACCATCCCCCTCACATACTTGGAACCCAGAAAAAGGTGAAATGCTCTGCTGCTCGTAACAGCACATTTTGGCTTCTTTACTCCTGTTTGCTTTTGGCACCTCAGCCTCCCGGATGCGATTTTTGGCATTAAAACCCCTTGTCACCCCTTGCTCAGGGCTGCTCCCTACGAGAGGGACAGTTGCCAGCTGGCTAATGCTCTTTTAAAATCTGAATCAGACTAGGGTCTGTGTCTAGGGGGATTCTCTACAACATTAAGAAATTAGAAAGAATCCAAACAAACAACCTTGTTTTTCATATCAAAGAGCTAGAAAAAGAAAAACAAAAGAACCCAAAGGCCAGTAGATGGATGTAAATAAAAATTTAAGCATAAATAAACAAAATACAAATAAAAAAGACAGTCCAAAAGATCAATGAGAACAAAATACGGTTCTTTGAAAAAGTTGCACAAAATTTTTAGCTAGGCTCACTAAGAAAGAGGGATAAAACTCAAATAAATAGGATCAAAAATGAAAGGAGGTCCTCCCTGGTGGTGCAAGGGGTTAAGTCTCAGCATTACGAAGATATTGGCAGCCTGTGCAGCACGAGTTCGATCTCCGGCCAGGGAGCTAACCCACATAGTGCAGCAGACCTCATTTTTCTCGCCCGCTGCTCCCCTCAGCAGTGTATTTCACTCAGTCTGCCTATTCTGTCCCTCCCTCTGTCTCTGGTGAATCCTCTCACCCCCACATCTCTGGCCTATATCCTAGCTCTTGTATGCATAAATAAATAAATCTTTAAAAAAATAAAATAAAGAGAAATAATATAGTTTAAAATACTTTCTAATTAAACATCCATAATTCCCATCTGAAATACTCAGCCAAACAAGGTTAGCCCAAAGTGGGGCCACAGAGGCCTGAAAGTTTGCCACATGTCTAAAGTATCTTCTGGTGGGTGGGTGGGGGCCCATGGGGAAGGGGCAAAAGGGCCAGGCAAGTATGAAAGGAAAAGAGCAAAATCAAAATCCAATCAAGACAAAGGCTACCATAGTCAGCCTCCCCATGTGTCTCTCATGCATGTCTCTGTCTCTTTCTGTTACAGGGCAGAGAGGGGCACCCCAGAACCCCCAAACCTGCATGCTGTAAATAGGTTCTGCCATCTGCCACATCAACACAAAACATATAAGACTTTAATGGAAAGGAACTTTAATACAAATAGTAAACAATACAGAAAAGACAGAGAATATAGTTTCTAAATCACATATCTCTGCTTCATATGCCTCCTCCAGGTCTCCTTCTGGCTTTCCATCCTGCTTTCTTCCTTCCTCAGTCTCTTCTCTAACTTCTCCTCCTCTCTGCTCAGCATCACCCTCATCTGGGTGGGGCAGGGAATCTGGAACTTCCCTTTTCCTGTGGACCACACTGTTACATTTCAAGTGTCTCCTTCCATGTTCCTCAAGACACTGGTACAAGTCCAAAGCCAAGAAGCATGCATGTCTCTCTGTTCTATGTGCCTCATCGAAGTCTTTTGTCTGTTTTCTCTACAACACCCTTCTCACTGGCCACCTCCATCCTTCACAAGATGGAGCAGGGAACATGACCTCCCTTTTTAGAGTACACTGTTACATCAGGACATATCAGACTTCTAGGAATTTCACACAATTTCCAGAATACTTACTAATACCTATACATATACAATATAGGGGAGGCGTTATATTGTTTCTTATTTGACAATTCTCCAGTGTAATTAAGAATGCAAAATAAGCCTGATTATTTTAATATCTTAGCTATTAAATAAGAAAAGAGAACAATTTTGAGAAGTTCTAGGGGCCCTCTGGAAATTCTGTTAGTTTAAAGTCAAAAAGATTTCATTTACAATTTGATTTGAGGAAGTTTGTCAAAAATATCAAAAGATCTTGGATACTTGACCAAAAGTTTTCACAGATCATTATGAAACTGTCAGCTTAAAAGTAATTTGAGGCAGACAAAATAAAGTAAGTTTATTAAATAATGAAGATGATGTTCTCAGTCTGGGAACAAACTCTAGATAGTTGTAGGAAAAGTGTCTGAATTCTAAGGTTCAGTGTGGCTTATATACAATTATTCGAGGATCTCTGTAGAGGTAAAGAAAATTTGTATAGTTGTCTGGTTAATGTGCCTGTCTGATGCTATCAATGCATTGAGGAAAACAAAAGACTGTCAAAATGTACCCTATTTAGAGTTTTATCTTTGGGAAGTGGGAGTTTTAGAAGTGTCTTTCTTTGTTGTTATTGTTTTATTTTTAACAGGAGCACTTTATGGTGGGGTGGAGTGCGAATGGAGGAGCAGGAAATGGGGGAGACCCTCCCATCCTTGTGTTTACTGGCCCTCAGCACTGATGTGAAGCTGGATGTAAGCTGATAAAGAACCTCCCCTAAAGGGGCATGCTGCTTGCACCAGCACACCCATGGCTTAGCAGGAGCCCACCTGCCAGTGGCAGCCCAAGGGAAGAAGGAGCAGGGCTGGAGGCAAACTAGAACAGGGTGGATGTTGGGAAATGCCCATCCCTGTTAATAGCTTCTGGGCTTCGCACACCTCAGCCCACCTCTTAGAGTGCTGGGGGCATCCACCCCTCTGTGGCCAGACCTAAAGCTCCTTATAGTTCCTGCCCCCACACAGGTGGCCACTATGTAGGGCCACCAAAAAAGGCCTCCAGTTCCTCCAGGGCTTTCTTCTCCTTTCTCCCCAACTGCCACTGCCTCTCTTCCTCACTCTTCTGCCTGTCTTTTCTCCTCCTCCTGAAACAGAGTTATAGGGGCGTGGCACACCCTAATAGTCTGAAGGCCAGGCTGGACAGCACCAGATGCTGAATCAAACAGCAATGGGGGTAACAGCACTAGGAGACAGTGCCAGATGATCAGAAGTGGTGGACAGCTCTCAGAAATGACCCAGATACAGACGGCTGGTTAACAGTGCTGCACAGCACTGGCCAGTAGTGCCAGTCACCACTAGTCACCAGGAGGTGATGTTAGAGACACAAGTGTTAACAGCTCTTTGTGAGTTTTTGGGCTACATCAATAACCAGCAGCTCTTTGAGACACCAGACCTGGGGCATTTGGTACTCCTTTCAGGTGATATCAGAGGCAGATATGGAGGCAGATGCAGCAGCCAGGTATCTGAACTCAACTTTGGCTTCTTTTCTTCCTTCAGGGATTAGTTGTTGGGTGCTTTTTCTTTCTCTGGAGGTGAAGAACAGTAGTTTTCTTCTTTCTTTCTTTGGAGGTCAGAAAAATGATGATTCTTCTTTCTTTGTAGGCCAGGAACAGAGTGTCCTTAACACTTCTTAATGCTTCTGCCCTGCCATATATCCTCTCTCAGGGTCCCCCACCCTACAAGCCTGATTGGACCATTTTCAATTCTAATTGACCAACTGGAATATTTAGGACCAATCAGCCCATTCTTGATTAATTAAATAATTAAAAAATGAGTTCATTTAGCTTGCATGTCATTTATCCATTCTATGATCCAGGCACAAAATATAAAAAAAGGAAGACTTGGTGCCTGCATAGACTTAGCCTGTCTTAATCACAGGGCAGGATCACGGGCTGGTGGACTCTGAGGAGTCACAGCAAGAGCCAGCCTAAGTGGGGCTGCAGATTGCTTCATAGTGTGGTAATTAACCCTTGCACAACCAGGGAGGCCCTCCAGATGTATTTTGATTTCTCCAGTGACTTCATAGCTATTCAGTAGTGTGCTATTTAATCTCCAAATATTTGTAGTCTTTCCAATTTTCTTATAGCTGATTTCTAACATACAGTTGCAGTCAGAAAAGATGAATAATTTCTATCTTTCTAAATGTATTGATGTAGGGTACATGAGTTAAAATTCTGCTTTTTACACCCTCCTGCCATTAGCATCTATGACTGACACCTTTGTTCTTGCACATGCACCTGAAATTATGACACCTGGGCACAGAGAGCACAGGCATGCCTATATGTAAATGGGGAAATCTTTGCCAAGGGTGATGGCATACAAGGGTGGCATTACTTTGAGGTGGGAGGACAGGGAGAGGGGACAACCAGAGAAATACAGTGAGAGAACGCCAGTCTGTCCCCTGATTCAGCATTAAAGGCCTGTAAAAATCTACTGAAGGCTCCAAAATTACCTTTTCATCTGGGAGAACTGATAATGAACCTACACAATCTGGGATGGTTGCAAAACAATTGAGATTTCTTTTGTGTCCCAACATGTAACTTATGAATGAGAATGTTACATGTACACTTTGAGAAGAATGTATATTTTTCTGGTTTTGGATGGAATGTTCTGTATGTATATACTATCTCCATTTGATTTAATGTTATCACTTAAGTCCAGAGCTTCCGTATTGACTTTCTCTTTGGAAGAATTGTCCATTTATGTAAACGATGTGATAAAGTCTCATACTATTATTGTGTTGATGTCAATTTCTTCCTTTAGATCCATTAATCTTATATATATGTATATATATTTATTTCTCCTATGATGGATGCAGATAGATAGATAGATAGATAGATAGATAGATAGATAGATAGATAGATAGATGGTTTTTATGTCTTTCTGATGGGTTGCCATCTTTATTATTAAATAATGTCCTTTGTTTTTATTACAATCTTTATTTTAAGGTCAATTTTGACTGATATGAGAACAGCTGCTCCAGCTTTATTTTCAGTTCCATTATATGGAATATTTTTTACATCCCTTCATTTTCAGTCTGTGAGTGTCCTTATTCCTGAAGTGAGTCCCCTGTAAGCAGCATAAGTTGGGTTTCTTTTTTTTTTAAGATTTATTTATTTATTTGTACAAGCACTGGGTACTGTCAAAAGCACGGGAGGGTGAGAGAATTCACCAGAGCCAGAGCAGGGAACAGAACAGGCAGACTGACGAAATACACTGCTGAGGGGAGCATTGGGCATGGCAGGAGAGGTCTGTCGTGCCACATGGGACCCTCGCCGGTGGGCAGGGATCAAACCAGTGCTGCAAAGGCTGCGGGCAGCTTCGCAGCCCAGCACTTAACTGCTGTGCCACCAGAGGAGGCCCAAGTTGGGTTTCTTCATACAATCAGGCTTTCCATGTCTTTTGATTGGAGAGTTTAGTTCATTTACATGTAAGGAGATAATTGATATGTGCATATTCATAGCAATTTGGCCAGTTTATTTCTGGTTCTATTCATATTTTCTGTGTTTCTTTTCATTTTTTCACTTCTCTTGAGGTTTGGTGTTTTTCTTTAGTGATTTTTTGAGGTACCTCTTACAATACATGAAGAAATGGGCAGGTATTCCCTGCTCACAAATTAGAAGAATTAACATTGTCAAAATGGGCATTACGCCCAAAGCATTATACAGATTGAATGCAATCCCTGTCAAAGTTTCAATGACATTCTTCAATGAATCAGAACAAACATTACTGAAATTTATATGGAACATCAAAAGATCCCAAACAACCAAAGAAGTCCTGCCAATAAAGAGGAACAAAGGTGGCATCACACGTCCATACTTCAAACTATACTACAAAGCTTTAACAATCAAAACAGTATGGTACTGGAACAAAATCAGACACAAAGAAAAATGGAAATGAATTAAGAGCTCAGAAATAAACTCATACCTATATGTATATTTAATAGATGATAACAAAACCTATATACACTAGAGTAAGGGAATCCTCTTTAATAAGTTGTGTCAGGAAAAACTGGACAGTTGCATGCAAAAGAATGAGACTATACTACTATCTCACACCATACACAAAAACTAACTAAAAATGAATAAAATACTTGGATGTAAGACCTGAAACCATAAAATACATAGAAGAAAATATAGTCAAAATACTCCATGACAGAGGCTTCAGAGAAATCTTTGTAGATTCATCTCCAGCCTCAAGTTAAACAAGTGTATATAAACATTGGGGACTACATTAAACTAAAGAGCTTCTGTACAGCAAAAGAAAGCATAGCTGAAACAAAAAGACACTGTACTGAGGGGGAGAAAATATTTGTTCACCATACATCTGGCAAGGGGCTGATATCTAAGATGTACAAATAACTCACACAAATTAATAAAAGGAAAATAAACAATCAAAAGTGGGCAGAAATGCTAAATAGACACTCCTCAAAAGAAAACATACAGATGACCAACAGGTGACCAAGACATACAGATGACCAAAAAATGCTCATCATCACTTATTGTCAGGGAAATGTAAATCAAAGCCACAATGATACAACTGTGAGAATGGTGCATATCAAAAAACCCAGAAACAACAAGTGCTGGCCAAGATGTGGAGAAAAAGGAAAATTTTACACTGTTTGTGGAAATATAGGCTGGTTCAGCTTTTATGAAAAATAGTATGGAGATTTTGCAAAAGGTTAAAAATGTATCTACCCATGGGCCTCCCCAGTGGTGCAGCGGTTGAGCGCTGGGTTGCGAAGCTGCCTGTGGCCTCTGCGGCGCCAGTTCGATCCCCGGCTGCTCCCTGGCCACCAGAGGAGGGTCCCATATGGCACACAGACCTCTCCTGCTGCCCGCTGCTCCCCTCAGCAGTGTATTTCGCTCCTTCTGCCTGTTCTGCTCCCCGCTCTGGCTCTGGTGAATTCTCTCACCCTCCCGCTTTTCTGACTGTACCCAGTGCATGTATAAACAAAACAAACAAACAAACTAACTAATTCAACATGCCTCTATAAAATTAAAAAAAAAAATGTATCTACCCTATGACCTAGCAATTCCACTCCAAGGTATCTACCCAAATAATACAAAAACATTAATTCGAAGGGAGACATACACTCCCATGTTCATTGCAACACTGTTTACAATAACCAGGCTATGGAAACAACCTACTGCCCAAATATAGATGGGTGGATCTGGAAGACATGTTATATATACACATTGGAATGATATTCAGCTATCAAAAGAGATAATCTCTTGCCATTTGCAACAACATGAATGGAACTGGTGGATATTATGGTAAGTGGCATAAGTCAGAAGGAGAAAGACAAATACTGGATGGCATCATTTATATTGGAATGTGGAGAAACCACACAAAACCTCAGATAAAGTTAAATTAATAACAAACGCTACAAAGCTGACCAGAGTGTGGGGGAATGAGGAGGGGGTGAGACAAAGTTGGGAAGGGAGCACAATGGTCTATAAGAATGTACTGTGGATGCTTAGGTGTTGTGTAGTAACAACACCTGGAGGGGGGAGATAACATACCTCGAAAACAGAAACAACAATGTAAACGAATGTTCTTACCTCAATTAAAAAAAGTAAAAAGACCAAGCTAAAAAAAAAAAAAAACAAAAAAAAAAAAAACCTCTTCACAGTGTTGCCACTATAACAAACATGTAGATAGTTCAGCTTCCAGACATCTTAGAGGAGCACCTTCTATTTCCTTACTCTATCTCAAATGTTTCTTGGAGTCTATGTTCTGGTCTTCTCCCAATTCTCAGGGCAGAATGGTCCTGTCTTGACCCTTTCTTCCAGATTTCCCTGAACCAAGTACCACTTATTATAGCCCATCTCTCTACATTGGCCTTCCCTTACCTCACCACCAATTTGTCCCCTCAGTCTACAAACTATTCAGTCCTTTCTTATTCTTAATGCCCCCTTTTCTGAACCTGGCTGCTTTTTCAAATTTCCATCTTCTTCATCCTCTTCTTCAGGGATAAACTTGTTGCAAAAAGAGTCTACATTTACATCGTCAATTTCTTCAGTATTTCCTCATGTTTTAATCTGGACTAGTCAAGAATTTCCCCTCTACAGCAAATTCCCACATGACTGATACCATTGATCCCTGCTTGGGACTACCTTTCCTCTTGGCTATCCAAACATGACAGTTTCTAGTTCTCCTTTATTTCCGATACATGTCACCAACCCCCACCCAGTGCAGGCATTGCATCACACCTGTCCTTGGTTCTTTTTGCACATCCTTCTACCTCCTGTACCTTGACAACCCTGCTCACTCCCTTCATTTCATGCACTGTCAACCTACTGAAGACACCAGCTCTACATGCCAAGTATTCCCAAACTCTTTATATATTTTTTAAATAAATTTTAATTTTATATTCCCCATACAATTGCAATCCCCTTATTTTGACCCCAATCACTCCCCTCCCCCCCCCCCACCCCCCATAGAGTGTATCTTGTTCATAGTTGTTTGTTGATTTTGATATATTCTTTCTTATAGTTATTCGTTTTCCTGGTCCCTTATTTAAGTTTTCTAGATTCCTGCTATGAGTGAGACATCTGGTATTTTTCTTTTTCTTTCTGGCTTATTTCGCTGAGCATGATCCCTTCCAGCACCATCCATGTTGCTGCAAATTGCATGTGTTTATCTTTTTTGAATGCTGAGTAATATTCCATGGTGTATATGTACCACATCTTCTTGATCCAGTCATCTATTTCTGGGCATTTGGGTTGTTTCTAAAGCTTAGCTATTGTAAACAGTGCTGCTATAAACATAGGGGTGCAGGAGCTCTTTGGAATTGATGTTTCTGTGTCCTTTGGGTAAATACCTAGGAGTGGAATTGCTGGATCACATGGAAGCTCTATGTTTAGTAGGTACAGAAATTTCCACACAGCTCTCCACAGTGGTTGGACCAGTTTGTACTCCCACCAACAGTGCAGTAAGAGTTCCTTTTTCTCCACACCCTCGCCAACATTTGTTGTTGCTAGTTTTTTTAATATGTGCCATTCTCACTGGTGTAAGATGGTATCTCATGGTAGTTTTGATTTGCATGTCCCTGATTACAAGAGATGTTGAACATTTTTTCATATGCCTGTTGGCCATTTGCATTTCCTCTTTGGAGAAGTTTCTTTTTAGCTCTTCTGCCCATTTTTTGACTGGATTATTTTCTTTGTTTGTGCTGAGTCTCATCAGCTCTTTGCAGATTTTTGTGATCAGTTCTTTATCATTAGTGTTGTGTGCAAAAATGTTCGCCCAGTTGGTGGGGTTTCTCTTGGTTTTTGTTATTGTCTCTTTTGCTGTGCAGAAGCTCTTTAATTTGATGTAGTCCCAGCTGTTTATCTTTGCCTTCACTATCACTGCTTTGGGTGATGTGTCTGTAAAGATGTCTTTGATGTGAATATCATGTAGTGTTTCGCCTATATTTCCTTCTATGTATTTTATGGTTTCAGGTCTTATGTCTACTTCTTTAATCCATTTTGAGTTGATTTTTGTGTATGGTGTGAGGTAGTGGTCAAGCTTCATTCTTTTGCATGTAGCGACCCAGTATTCCCAGCACCATTTATTGAACAAACTTTCTTTTCTCCAATGCATAGTCTTTGCTCCTTTGTCAAAGATTAGTTGACCATAAATCTGTGGGTTTATTTCTGGATATTCTAATTGATTCCATTGGTCTGTGTGTCTGTTCTTGTTCCAATACCATGCAGTTTTGATGATCATGGCTTTGTAGTATAGTTTGAAGTCTGGGAGTGTGATGCCTCCATTCCCTTCTTTTTTTTTTTTTTCAGGAGAGCTTTGGCTATTTGGGGTTTTTGGTGATTCCAAATGAATTTCATCAATAATTGTTCTATTTCTTTGAAGAATGACATTGAAATTTTGATTGGAATAGCATTGAATCTGTTTATTGCTTTTGGTAGGATGGCCATTTTAATAATGTTTATTCTTCCAATCCATGAGCAGGGGATGTCTTTCCATTTCTTTGTGTCTTCTTCTATTTCTTTTAACAGTGTTTTATAGTTTTCTTTGTATAGGTCCTCTACCTCTTTTGTTAGTTTTATTCCCAAGTATTTGATATTTTTCTTTTGATAATAAAAGGGATGTTTTTATTTTATTTCTGCTTCTTTATATTTATTTTTTGTGTATAGGAAGGCTACTGACTTTTGCGTGTTGATTTTGTATCCTGCCACTTTACTGAAATGATTGAGTAGTTGAATTAGTTTTTCTGTGGAGTTTTTGGGGTTCTCTATGTATATTATCATATCATCTGCAAATAGTGGTAGTTTGACTTCTTGTTTTCCTATTTGGATTCCTTGTATGTCTTTCTCTTGTCTTATTGCTCTGGCTAGGACTTCCAGTATTATATTGAAAAGCAGTGGTGAGAGTGGACATCCTTGTCTTGTTCCAGATCTTAATGGAAATGCTTTCAACTTTTCACCATTGAGAATGATACTGGCTGTTGACTTGTCCTATATGGCCTTTATGATGTTGAGGTATGTTCCTTGTATCCCAAGAATTTCAAAGGCTTTATCATGAATGGGTGTTGCACTTTGTCGAAAGCTTTCTCAGCATCTATTGATATTATCATATGGTTTTTATATTTCTTTTTGTTGATGTGTTGGATAACGTTGATTGATTTTCGGATATTGAACCATCCTTGTGTCCCTGGCATGAATTCTACTTGGTTGTGGTGAATTATCTTATGGATACATCATTGGATTCTGATAGCTAAAATTTTATTGAGGATTTTTGCATCTGTGTTCATAAGGGAAATTGGCCTGTAGTTATCCTTTTTTGTGTTGTCCTTGTTCGGTTTTGGTAATAGTGTAATGTTGGCTTCATAGAACGTGTTTGGTATTGTCCCTTCCTTCTCAATTTTTTGGAAGAGTTGTGAAGTATAGGCACTAATTCATCTCTGCATGTTTGGTAGAATTCATTTGTAAATCCATCAGGTCCTGGGCTTTTGTTTTTGGGGAGGTTTTTGATTACCATTTCAATTTCACTGCTTGTAATTGGTCTGTTTAGGTGTTCTACTTCTTCTTTTTCTAGCTTTGGGTGATTGTAGAGTTGTAGGAATTTGTCCATCTCCTCTAGAATTGTTGAACTTGTTTCCATATAACTGTTCATAGTAGTTTCTGATTATTCTTTTGATTTCTGTTGTGTCTGTTGAGATTTCTCCTCTTTCATTTATGATCCTGTTTATTTGTACTTTCTCCCTTTTTTCCTTTGAGAGCCTGCCTAGGGGTTTTTCTATTTTATTTATTTTTTTGACGAACCAGCTCTTGGTTTCATTGATCTTTTGCATTTTTTTTTTTAGTTTCAATTTCATTTATTTCTGCTTTGGTTTTTATTATTTCTTTTCTTCTACTGGTTTTGGGGTTTATTTGTTGTTCTTTTCCTAGATCTTCGAGCTTTGAGATTAGGTTGTTTCTTTGAGTTCTTTCTTGTTTCTTGATTTGAGCCTCTATTGCTATGTATTTTCCTCTTATTACTGCTTTTGCTGCATCCCATACATTTAGGAAATTGGTGTTCTCATTGTCATTCAATTCAAAGAATTTTTTAATTTCTTCTTTGATCTCCTCATTAGTCCAGTGGTCTTCCAGTAGTGTGTTTTCAATCTCCAAGAGGTAGGAGAGTTCCTTTCCTTCTTTTTATGGTTTATTCCAACCTCTTTATATTGACAGTCCCAACCTCTCTCCAAGACTTTGTCTCCTTATTTCATCTGCTCCTGATATTTCCTCAATTTTACAACTCATTTCTACATCAGCATTCTTTATTTCCCTTAATAACCTACTTTCCTTAATGGCAACACCATCCTCAAAAAAATAAGTTGCAAGGGGATAACAGATACACTGAAACTTACCTTTTTTAATTAATTAATTGATTGATTGATTAATTTATTTAATTTATTTATTTACTTATGCAGAATGAGCTTTTTGGGAGGCTGCAACTTCCTGGAATATTGTTTTGAGGGTATCAGTAGTTCATTCCTTTGTTTATTTTTTATGAATTATTTTATTTTATATAATTCTTATATCATTTTTCATTTTTGCATTATGTATGCATTTTCATTTTGGTTATATTCCCCATACAATCCCCACCCCCTATTCTTGACCCTAATCCCTCTTCTCTTTCCCCCACCCCAAATGTAGAGTGTCTCTGGTCTATAGTTGCTTGTTGATTTTGATTTTTACTCTATTGCAATTAGTCTTTTTCCTGGTCCCTTACCTCTTTTATTAAGGATGGAAATGAGGTGGTATATGTTTTGGGGATTAGGGTTGATAACAAAGGAGTTAAATTTTATTGGCTTAAAAGCAGATAAGGGCAGGCCCTCCCTGGTGGCACAGGCAGTTGAGCACAGTGTTGTGAAGCTGTCCGCAGCCTCTGCACTGACTATTCCAACCCTGCCAACCGCGGAGCAATGCACATGCGAGGCAGACCTCTCCTGTCGCGCCCACTGCTCCCCTCAGCATTGTATTTCACTCAGTCTGCCTGTTCTGTTCCCCACTCTGTCTCTGCTGAATCCTCTCACCCTCCCGCACAACTGGCCCATACCCCAGTTGTTGCATAAATAAATCTTAAAGAAAAAAGCAAATAAGGGCAAATAAACATTGAAAGTTAATTTGTTAGTCACGGGGAACTTCATACATGAAAAAGTATGAAGCAGCTTTTCTTTGGTTATCTAGAGTTTCGAATTTCTGGCTCTGAGTAGCCCCCACACACTGCATTCTCAGTCTATAGCCAGTCTTGGAGCTAAGCTCAGGTTACTAACTTCTACTTGCTTAGGCTGTGTCAGATAAACTACATCTGTAAACATGAGCCTCAAATAAAAAGTTAGGTAACTTTTTATCTCTTTTGTAGTTTAGGGTCTGAGACCAATTTAACCATTTAGCCTTCCTGTCCCTGAGAAAAAGTTCCACACCTTAGAGCTGTCTTCCTGTGTCCGGTTGCCCCTGAGATGAGATTTCTTCCTTTGAAAGAGCATCCCTCTGTCTCTCCTATCCATCTGGGTGCTGCCTTTTTATCTTTTATTATGGAAGCTCTATTCATCTTTGTTTCAGGACTACTTATGTGTAGATTAGTCCATATTTAGATGTAGATTTGTTGTGATTGTGGTAGAATGTAAGCACCTGTACTCCCTTATCTGCCATCTTGGATCCCTCTTCTCCCAATATTTCTTCTATGCCCTTAGATTAGAAATTCTTTCACAAGGGTAACTAAAGGCTCTAAAGAAATTTGTGTCTGCTGGAACCTTGGAAAAACTGTCACTTTCCACTCTAATAACTGTGTAGCAGTGGTTCCACTCCTTAGAATAGGCTTTTCATTTTTAGATTTTTTTTCATATCATTGTGGTAAAATTCATTTAAAATTATTTAGAAAGTTTATAAACACAGCTAGTTTTAACAATTATCAATTTATAACCAATCTTGTTATATCTATAACTTCTACTTTTATTCACCCAATTAATTTTTCACAGCTATAATTGTGTATAATTTCCATAAAATAACTGCATATATAAAAATATTTTAAAATTTGGTGAGTTTTTGTATATGTGTACACTGTGAAATTCTTGGTCACAATCAATTAATGAACACACTCCTCACCCCCAAAGTTAGAGCAGTTATTGTAATCTGCAGGTTGCAACCCAATAGTCACTAAGGAATCTGGGATGATTGATGAGACAAAAATATGGATAGTTCTAGAGCCACATTTCCTTTCTCTTTTCAGTTACTTAGCTGAGAACCATGTTGTACTGAGTTATGGAAAGACATACACGACCTTTGGCTGATGTCAGCATTCCTGGCAGGCAAGGCTATTCGTAGGTCCCTCAGTATTCAGACCTTGGCCCTAGGTATATATACTCCCTAGCATTGTTCTCAATCTGGGTCAGAATATATTTCTTGTTATTAGAAAAATTATATCCCTCCTTTTCCCAGTGTGGAGGTGGAACTCATATTCTTTTGAAGTGCTCATAGTGGCACAGGCAGGTGCCTGTCTGCTGGGACTTTGGCTGTAGGGCATATAGAACAACTGTGACTGGTCTATGACATAGAACAAGGAGAGTGTGGGAGACTGTATGTGGCCTGATGCTTCTCAAATTTCTTGTAATTTCCCAATAAACCCCAAGTTGTATCTGTACCCTGTGACATGTGGAAAGCTAGCCCCCTGAATATTAACATTCCAGCCTGTTGATAAGTTCAAATTTGGTTAATTTTCTATTACCTGGATAGAGGAGAATACCACCTCAGCAAAGTTTCTGCAGAGTTGTCCCACAGGGAAGAAAGGCAGGTTATAACCTGAGAATTGGAAGTCTAATTTGAGGAAGGACTTTTAATACCTTTGTGGTAGGGCTTGATTTGAATGCCTTTCAGGTAGGTCTTGATTAGAATTAGTTAAGGATCATGATACAACAGGCCAGGATTGGTGGAAACAGGTAAGACATGGATTTCAAGGCAGAGGATTTAAATAATCTCAGGATATTTCAAACTCTCCGTTGATGGTTTCCATTGAAGAGTTGTTAGTTGTGTTTTTTTTTCTTCTGTGTGTCTCTGTAATGAACTATTTTCCTAAGCAGGGGAATCCTGGAATAGTAAATTCATGCTAACAAAGACAGGAGAATAGCAAAATTATGTTAGTATAGACAGTACTTTCAGTTTTCAATTTCCACATTCCGAGAATATAAAATATGCCCATCACACCCTTACATAGCTGATTACTAGCAGTTTAAAAAAATAAACTAGATCATCTAGATTTGAATTATATGTAGCAAAGTTAAGTACTGTTTTGTGGAAATTATGTATGTGTGAAATGAATCATGAAGTAAAAATTGTATTTCTTACAATGGGTTTGAATCCAGAAATGTTTGAAAACCACTGTCTTAGAGAGATACTGATAGACTTCTAAAAGGGATCTTCCCCTTTCTGAGTCAGTTTTCATTGCTCCATCTAACCTTCCATGTTAGAGTAGAGAAGTGTCTGTCTTTGTTAATGAATAATATGTGAACTGGTCTATTCTCGAACTTTGAATCTGTAAAGCTGTCTGCCATTTCAGCAGAGAAGTGAAAAAAAGTCATGTTACCACCTCAGCACAAAAGTTGAAGGCTAAACACATAATTTCCTACTGTGAGCAGGCAGTAGCATTGTTAGCATCTAAAACAAATCCTTAAGAAGTTAAAGGTCCCCATTTGACTGAGATACAAATTTTTAAGTCAGGGAACTCACCGCACTAAGATGTGCTCTGGAGCTCCCTCCAATTGAAGGTATCATTACTCTAGAGATGACTCTACAATAGACGCTGGCCTTTAACTTGAAATGTGTTATCTGGCTGTCAAATTTCAGTACCTGATTCTGTGGTATTATTGTATAGAACAATAAATGTAACATAGTAGCAAATGAAGAGTTTGCATTCTCAAGTGGGAACAGAACAGGCAGACTGACTGAAATACACTGCTGAGGAGAGCATCAGGTGAGAGAGGAGAGGTCTGCTGCGCCATGGGGGTACCTCTCTGGGTGACTGGGAATCAAACTTGTGCTGTAGAAGATGCGGACAGTTTCACAGTGCTATGCTTAACCCCTTGCGCCACTTGGTGGGCCCTCCCTCATTTCTTTTTTTTTTAATTAATAAATTTTATTTTTATATTCTCCATATAATTGCAACCCCCCCATTCTGACACAAGTCTCTCCCCTCCTGCCCTGTACCCCCCCAAAAGTGTCTCTGGTTCATAGTTTTTTGTTGATTTTGATTTTCACTTTCTTATAGTTATTCATTTTCCTGGCCCCTTATTTAAGTTTTCTAGATTCCTGCTATGAGTGAGACCATCTGGTATTTTTCTTTTTCTTTCTGGCTTATTTCGCTTAGCATGATCCCTTCTAGTGCCATCCATGTTGCTGCAAATTGCATGTGTTTATCTTTTTTGAATGCTGAGTAATATTCCATGGTGTATATGTACCACATCTTCTTGATCCAGTCATCTATTTTTGGGCATTTGGGCTGTGTCCAAAGCTTAGCTATTGTAAATAGTGCTGCTATAAACATAGGGGTGCAGGAGCTCTTTGGAATTGATGTTTCTGTGTCCTTTGGGTAAATACCTAGGAGTGGAATTGCTGGATCACATGGAACCTCTATGTTTAGTAGGTACAGAAATTTCCACACAGCTCTCCATAGTGGTTGGACCAGTTTGCACTCCCACCAACAGTGCAGAAGAGTTCCTTTTTCTCCACACCCTCGCCAACATTTGTTGTTGCTAGTTTTTTTAATATGTGCCATTCTCACTGGTGTAAGATGGTATCTCATGGTAGTTTTGATTTGCATGTCCCTGATTACAAGTGATGTTGAACATTTTTTCATATGCCTGTTGGCCATTTGCATTTCCTTTTCAGAGAAGTCTCTTTTTAGCTCTTCTGCCCATTTTTTGACTGGATTATTTTGTTTGTTTGTGCTGAGTCTCATCAGCTCTTTGCAGATTTTTGTGATCAGTCCTTTATTATTAGTGTTGTGTGCAAAAATGTTCACCCAGTTGGTGGGGTTTCTCTTGGTTTTTGTTATTGTCTCTTTTGCTGTGCAGAAGCTCTTTAATTTGATGTAGTCCCAGCTGTTTATCTTTGCCTTCACTATCACTGCTTTGGGTGATGTGTCTGTAAAGATGTCTTTGATGTGAATTTCATGTAGTATTTCGCCTATATTTCCTTCTATGTATTTTATGGTTTCAGGTCTTATGTCTACTTCTTTAATCCATTTTGAGTTGATTTTTGTGTATGGTGTGAGGTAGTGGTCAAGCTTCATTCTTTTGCATGTAGCGACCCAGTTTTCCCAGCACCATTTATTGAACAAATTTTCTTTGCTCCAATGCATAGTCTTTGCTCCTTTGTCAAAGATTAGTTGACCATAAAACTGTGGGTTTATTTCTGGATTTTCTATTCAATTCCATTGGTCTGTATGTCTGTTCTTGTTCCAATACCATGCAGTTTTGATGATCATGGCTTTGTAGTATAGTTTGAAGTCTGGGAGTGTGATGCCTCCATTCCCTTCTTTTTTTTTTTCAGGAGATCGTTGGCTATTCGGGGTTTTTGGTGATTCCATGTGAATTTCATCCATAATTGTTCTATTTCTTTGAAGAATGACATTGAAATTTTGATTGGAATAGCATTGAATCTGTAGATTGCTTTTGGTAGGATGGCCATTTTAATAATGTTTATTCTTCCAATCCATGAGCAGGGGATGTCTTTCTATTTCTTTGTGTCTTCTTCTATTTCTTTTAACAGTGTTTTATAGTTTTCTTTGTATAGGTCCTCTACCTCTTTTGTTAGATTTATTCCCAAATATTTGATTTTTTTTGTTTCAATAATAAAAGGGATTTTTTTTATTTCTTCTTCTTCAGATTTATTGTTTGTGTATAGGAAGGCTACTGACTTTTGCGTGTTGATTTTGTATCCTGCCACTTTACTGAACTGATTGAGTAGTTGAATTAGTTTTTCTGTGGAGTTTTTGGGGTTTTCTATGTATATTATCATATCATCTGCAAATAGTGGTAGTTTGACTTCTTCTTTTCCTATTTGGATTCCTTGTATGTCTTTCTCTTGTCTTATTGCTCTGGCTAGGACTAACAGTATTATATTGAAAAGCAGTGGTGAGAGTGGACATCCTTGTCTTGTTCCAGATCTTAATGGAATTGCTTTCAGCTTTTCACCATTGAGAATGATACTGGCTATTGTCTTGTCATATATGGCCTTTATGATGTTGAGGTATGTTCCTTGTATCCCAAGAATTTCAAGGGCTTTTATCATGAATGCCTCCCTCATTTCTTAATCGTGCCATTTTGGTCATACAGCTGATCTTTTTTCTCATCTGTAAATTGTTAGACATAAACCCATTTCACAGAATTGTGAGGACCATGTGAAAGACAAAATGCATCTAGAAATTAAGGAGATGATTTTATTTAGGTGATAGCCATAGGGAGAGTGCTCAAAGAAAGAAAAAATTAGGGTTTTATAGAGGCAGAATAATAAGTGAGCATCATGAAGTCTTATGGAACTCATGAGGAAATAAAGGAAGGTCTTATCTAAGAATATGCCAGGATGTGTTCCTTATGTTACAGTGCAAACCCTGATATAAAATGAGGTTTCCTGACGGTGGTTCCTCACCTGCACAATTAAAGGGGACTTATGAATGCTAAACTGCAGACATACACAAAAGGTTTATAAAAGATATATTTACAAGGGAAGAGAAGTGGGAAATGAATAACTCAGGGAAAAAAAGAATGTGATAATTTCATAAATTTGTTTCATAAATGCTACCCATTCCGCTGACCTGGAATCCCAATGACCCGCCAAGCTGACAAAAACCTAGCACGCCTTGTGGCCAAGTGAGTGACCCCCAGCCACATGTCCAGTTAAATGCCCAAACTGAGAGCCTAGTTGCTTAACTCCACCCTCAGATACTTGTAAACTTCCCTTTGGTGACCATGGGATTTGTAGTTCCCAGTGTCATGGGGGTGGAGTCCACAAAGCCCATATGAAGTTTGCTCAGGACATCCTTCACCCCTATCACTTACAGTTAGTGATTTTTTTTTTAAACAAAGAGGAGTGCAGGGTAAGGAAAAATGTCAGGCTTTTCTGCCCTTCGCCATCAGGATAGATGATGGATCCTTGTCCTGAATGCATGCCTGATGGCGGGCACCTGGAAAAGGGTATGGGCATAGGTAGATGGGATTCAGCTGAGCTAAGACTGTTCTTTTTAACGGCGGTGTCACGGGGACACCAGCAGCAGCAGCAGCAGCAGCAGTAGAAGCCGAAGCCAAAGCCGAAGCTGAAGCTGAAGCCGAAAGAGAAGCCGAGAAGCAGCAGATGGAACTCCAGAGAGCTCAGATAGAGTGAAGACTTGCTGGGGGCTGGGAGGCCTGCCAGCACCCCTGCCTGCCATATGCCTGGTGAACCCCAATAAAAACCTGCAAAACCACTGAGGACTCTGACTCCTCCTTTACCCGGTCTGCATGGGATCAGAGAACCTGCAGTGTCCAGTTCTGCCTTTACAATGAGATTCACCTGGACTGAGACTGTGCTTTTAAGGGCGGCATCACGGGGACGCCAACAGCAGCAGCAGCCGAAAGAAAAGCCGAGAACCAGCAGAACGAATGCCAGAGAGCCCGGATAGAGTGAAGACTTGCTGGGGGCTGGGAGGCCTGCCAGTCTCCCAGCCCCCCAGCCAGCACCCCTGCCTGCCATTTGCCTGGTGAACCCCAATAAAAGACCTGCAAAAAACCACTGAGGACTCTGACTTTTCCTTTACCCGGTCTGCATGGGATCAGAAGACCTGCACAGTGGTCCATTCCTGCCCTTTACCAGGAGTAATAGGGGGAGGGGTGTTTATCAACTGTGGCTGCTTTCTTGGAGCTCAGAGCTCAGATTAAGTTCAATGTTGTTAAGCACTTGACATAGGCTGGCCTGTAGTAATATTGGACAAGTATTCCTTTCCCTCCCTTCCTCAAATAGAAGGGTGTGCTTTCCCTCCTCTCCTCCAATAGAAGGATGTCCTTTCCCTCCTTTCCTCCAATAGAAGGATGTGCAAAGTGGTGTAATGTTTCAGAGAAGACCCTGAGAGTTCTACTTTGCTTGGGGGAACTGGATTTGACAAATATCCTGAATATTACAGGATGAAGTGTTCTTCCAAAAAAGAGAAGAAAGGAGAACATTCTAGATAACACTATATAATAGAAAAGGGCATAGAGGCTAACAAGAGGCTTGCATATTCAGAGATCATCTGTAATTTCAATGTAGTTCAGGAAGTAATATGAAGTAGGTTTGAACTAAATTATAAAAACCCTTGAAATGCTTAGATTACTGTTTGCTGTGTCAGGCAACAACACTGTCAAAGAAACGGGAGTTGTGGAGCAAGCTGTTATAGCAGGATGCTGCCAAGATGGCAAAACTTGGCCTTTTCAATTGATTAAATGATTTTACAGAATCAATTACTCAGAGCAGGAGAACAAAGAAAAAAAAAATAGAAGGAAGTTGTAGGGTAAGGAAAAAATGTCAGGCTTTTCTGCCCTCCCGCCATCAGGATAGATGATGGATCCTTGTGGTCCTGAATGCATGCCTGATGGTGGGCACCTGGAATAGGGTGTGGACAGATGTAGATGGGATTCACCTGGGCTAAGACTGGGCTTTTAAGGGCGGCGTCAATAGGATGCCAGCAGAAGATGAAAGAGAAGCCGAGAAGCAGAAGAATGAACGCTGGAGAGCCCAGATAGAATGAAGATTTGCTGGGGACTGGGAGGACTGCCAGCCTCCCGGCCCCCCAGCACCCTTGCCTGTCATATGCCTGGTAATCCCAATAAAAGCCTGCAAAACCACTGAGGACTCTGACTCCTCCTTTACCCGGTCTGCTGGATCAGAAAACCTGCACTGTGTCCGGTCCTGACTTTACAATTGGCGTAAGTCGGCAAGATGATCCATGCAGACGGGTATGGAGCCCTCCGAAGACCTGAAGGGAGTGGTGGACAAGGTCCGGGAGCTACGGGATAAGACCTCGCCCAGAGGAGGAGGAGGAGATGCCCGAGAGAATCAGCCAATGACCCCTGAGGCAGCAGAATCATCGAGGAGGAGAGGACCACGAATCGGAGCTCGCTAGTGCTGATGCTGGGAGAGGCCAACGGACTTCGACTGATGGACATGGACTGATAAACTTGGACTGACAATCCCGCCAGAAGGCGGAGGACCTTGCAGGTTGATATGTTTTGGGACCCTGGGGGAGGAACAGTTTTGTTTGTAAACCCCAGGAGATGGGAATCTGGAGTTGGCCAGTAGGCCTTAGCGGCCAAAAGCAGCCTATATGCCCAGCAGCCAGGCAGAGGAGAAAAGCCAACTGAGAAGGCAAAAGCTGGTGCTGATGCTAAGTTGAGAAGTCCTGAGTGGCTGTTAAGCAGCCTGAGTATGCTGAAGACCTGTGAGTCTCGTAAAATCACCTGTGGGTGATGCCCTGCTCATTGTCGAGTGAGGGTGAGGAGCTGAGGAACCTGTCCTTGGGGGACGGGTGTGGAATGTGGCTTGGGGTGGAGCCCAAGCTGAATGTAGAGTTTGGATTCCCGACCCATGTGCTTGTTCAGTGGGTTGGCCTGAGTGCAGGGGTCTGCGAGTCGCGTTGGTGGCTATGAAGGCCGAAAGTTGGAGCAACTGCAGACAGAAACCCTGAGGGTTGGCGATTACCCCCGACAGAATAGAATTGCCAATCCCAGAGCTAGTGCATCCTGGGGGTGGATGCTGTGTGTGGCTTGTAGCCGAGACTACAGCCAGAGAAGGTCAGGAAGCCTGATGGCTCCTGGCATGTTACAGTAGATGCAGTGAGTGGTTCCCCTCCCTCGTATGAGTGGTGCCTTCTGCAGCAGATTTGGTGGCTCATCTGCTGGTACCAATAATTGTCTTTTGCACTAGGTTGGTGCCCTGCCTGGACTTATTTGTGTTCTGTTGTATTTTGTTATATTGTGATTTATTTGCTTCTGTGGTCCATGGCTGCATTGTTTATGTTTGCTAAATTGTATATATGTAGATTATATGGCAGAAAACCCTGAGGGGGTGGACTGTAGGGTAAGGAAAAATGTCAGGCTTTTCTGCCCTCCCGCCATCAGGATAGATGATGAATCCTTGCGGTCCTGAATGCATGCCTGATGGCGGGTACCTGGAATAGGGTGTGGGCATAGGTAGATGGGATTCACCTGGGCTGAGACTGGGCTTTTAAGGGTGGTGTCACGGGGATGCCAGCAGAAGCCAAAAGAGAAGCAGAAGCTGAAAAGAAGCCAAGAGAAGCAAAGAAACAGAAGCAGAGAACGCCAATGAGCCCAGATAGAATGAAGACTTGCTGGGGAATGGGAGGCCTACCAGCCTCCCCGCCCCCCAGCACCCCTGCCTGCCGCATACCTGGTAATCCCAATAAAAGCCTGCAAAAGCACTGCGGACTCTGACTCCTCCTTTACCAGGTCTGCTGGGTCAGAAAACCTGCACTGTCTCCTTCCTGCCGCTACACCATCTTATTAGCAAAGCAATCCACTGAATCAGTCTCTGGGACACAAAGTTACATATCATTCTACGGCTCCCCAGGCGTCCTTGGTCATGCCTAGTGATGTGTACTCATTGTCCCAGAGAATTAATCACCCTGCTCTTGTTCAACTTAAGAGGAACCTTTGCAGGGTGTTAGTTTGCATTCTTTAACTTTAGGTAATTGACTGAGTGTAAGGCAGGACATGACACAGTGCAGGTTTTCTGATCCCATGCAGACTGGGTAAAGGAGGAGTCAGAGTCCTCAGTGGTTTTGCAGGTTTTTTATTTGGGGTTCACCAGGCATATGGCAGGCAGGGATGCTGGCTGGGAGGCTGGCAGGCCTCCAGCCCCCAGCAAGTCTTCACTCTATCTGGACTCTGGCGTTCTGCTGCTTCTCGGCTTCTGCTTCGGCTTCTACTGCTGCTACTGGTGCTGCTCGCGTCCACCCGTGATGCCGCCCTTAAAAAGCACAGTCTTAGCTCAGCTGAATCCCATCTACCTATGCCCACACCCTACTCCAGGTGCCCGCCATCAGGCATGCATTCAGGACAAGGATCCATCATCTATCCTGATGGCGGAAGGGCAGAAAAGCCTGACATTTTCTTTACCCTACACTGAGTGTAGGGGCAGAAAGGGCACAGAGCATGTTTTCTAAGATCCCATGCAGACAGGTAAAGGAGAGTCCTGGAGCCGTCGGTGGCTCTCTCAGGCTTTTAGTGAGATTTTACATGTAGTGCAGTGTAGGGTAAGGAAAAATGTCAGACTTTTCTGCCCTCCCGCCATCAGGATAGATGATGGATCCTTGCGGTCCTGAATGCATGCCTGATGGCGGGCACCTGGAATAGGGTGTGGGCCTAGGTAGATGGGATTCACCTGGGCTGAGACTGGGCTTTTAAGGGCGGTGTCACAGGGACGCCAGCAGAAGCCGAGAGAGAAGCAGAGCCATGAGAAGAGCAGAGAGAATGTGAGAGAAGGTCGGAGAGCCCAGAGTGAAGGCCCTCCAGTGCCCCTGCCTGCCTGCCGTGTACCTGGTAATCTAAATAAAAAACCTGCAAAAGCCACTGAGGACTCTGACTCCTTTACCCAGTCTGCTGGATCATAGAAAACCTGCACTGTGTCCATTCCTTCCCTCTATATGCAGTAACCATGTACAAGGCAGGCAGGGGTGCCGGGGGGCCAGGAGGCTGGCAGGACTCCAAGCGCCTGGCAAGTCTTCAATCTGGGTTTCTCTGGCTTTCTTTCTCCCCCTCTCTCTCCTGTTCTTTCCTGCCTCTCTTCTCTTGGCAAATACCTCAATACTGCTGCCATGGCCCATAGAAGTAAACAACATAATTTATAACAATGTAACAAAATGCAGGTATCCCATCAGTCAGGGCAATCCCAATGCACCCCCTCAGGGTTTTCTGCTATACAGTCTTGTAGGGTAAAGAAAAGGTATCAGGCTTTTTCTGCCCTCCCGCCATCAGGATAGATGAGGGAGCCCTGTGATCCTGGGTGCATGCCTGATGGCGGGCACCTGAAGTGGGTCCACCTGAGCTAAGAGACTGATTTATAAGGGTGGTGCAGCAGAGTGCGGTGTGTGGTAGTACGGTGTCGAGGGTGGAGGAGTGGAGTGTACGGAGGAGTGCGGCAACTACAAACCACAGCGAAGAGCATGTGGCTGCTAGAACCGTTCATAAACCTGCTCGGAATGGGTTGGTTGCTTTACAAGTCTACATGTAAATTCTATACATTTTTCCCTTAACAAATATAAACACTGTAGCCATGGCCCACAAAAGAAAAATAGAATACAACAGAACACAAATAAGTTCAGGCAGGGCACCAACCTAGTGGCAAAAGATGATTATTGACACCAGCAGATGATCCACCACTTCTGCTGCAGAAGGCACTGCTCATTCAAGGGGGGAACCACTTAGGCATCTGCCATCATACACCAGGAACCGTCAGTCTTCCTGGCCTTCTCTGGTTGTAGTCTTGGCCACAAGCCACACACCGCATCCACCCCCAGAATGTACTCACTCTTGGATTGGTGATTCTGTACTCTTTGGGGGTAATCACCCAATCCTCAAGGTTTTCTGTCTGCCGGTCATTTCAACACTCGGCTTTCATAGTCACCAATGCGACACACAGACCCCTGCACTCAGGCCAACCCATTGCAAAAGTACATGGGTCAGGGATCCATGCATACAAGCTCCACATGTGGCCTATCTTGGGTCCCCTCTTTGGCTTGGGCTCCACCACAAGCCATGTTCCCACCCGTCCCCCAAGGACAAGTTCCTCAGCTCCTCACCCTCACTCAACAATGAGCAGGAC
This sequence comes from Talpa occidentalis, assembly GCF_014898055.3. Classification (NCBI taxonomy): domain Eukaryota; kingdom Metazoa; phylum Chordata; class Mammalia; order Eulipotyphla; family Talpidae; genus Talpa; species Talpa occidentalis. Next base: position 50,671,057 of record NW_023601543.1, read on the forward strand.
ATCACCCACAGGTGATTTTAAGAGACTCACTGGCCTTCTTTAGCATACTGAGGCTGCTTAACAGCCGCTCAGGGCTTCCCAACCTCAGCGCCAGCTCTTTTGCCTTTCTAAATTGGCCTTTTTGATATGTCTCGTCTGCGTGGCTGCAGAGAATTTGGCGAGGGCTTCCTCCCTCAGCTTCTTGGCCTCTTCTCATGCCTGCCTCTTCCTCTATTCCGGCCATTGCCTCTCTAGGCTAGGATTAGCCCTAGGAGTGGCCCTAGGATTGCTGGGCAGTACACAGGCTGCTTTTAAATTCTGAGGCCCACTGGCAACCCCCAGATTCCCATCTCCTTGGGTTTACAAACAATACCATCCTCCGCCACGGTCCCCAAAACATAATATTAACCTGCCAAAGTTTCTCTGCCTTCTGGTGGGATTGTCAGTCCCAAGTCCATCTGTTGTTACCTGTGTCAGCACTGGTGAGCTCCAAATCATGGTCCTTTCTTCCCTGATGATTCTGCTGCCTCATGGGTTTTGGGCTGGTCCTCACTGGCCATCTCCTACCTCATCCCACAGCTCTCAGACCTTGTCAACCTCCTGTGCTCCTGCAGAATGTTTAGCTCTTCCCACAGCTCTTGGGCCTTGGCCATCTGCTGTGCTGCCATGGCGCCTCCAGCATTGTCACAGGCTCATGGTCTGCTACTTCTCAGTCCCTCCTGAGGTCTTCACAGGGCTCTACACCTGTTGCTTTGAATCATCCTGTCGACTATGTCAATTGTAGGGGCAGGAAGGCACAGAGCAGGTTTTCTATGATTGGAGCAGACCCCGGTAAAGGAGAGTCCTGGAGCCCTCAGCAGCCTTCTCAGGTTTTTATTGAGCTTTTACATGTAGAGCAGCAACCAGTTACAGGGCAGGCAGGGGTGCCAGGGGGCCAGGAGGCTGGCAGGCCTCTAAGGTCCTGGCAAGTCTTCATTTTGGGCTTCTCTCTCTCTTGTTCTTTCCTGCCTCTCTTCTCTTGGCGAATATCTCAATATTGCTGCCATGTCCCACAGAAGTAAATAAGATAGCTTATAACAATGTAACTAAATGCAAGTGCCCCATCAGGCAGGGCAATCCTAATGGCAGGAGGGCAGAAAAGCCTGAAAATCAGTTACCCTGCACTGGGCCAAATGGACTTTGTACTGAAAAGGCCAAACTGCATAGCCAGAATGGAGGCTGACACAGCCTTTTAAGCCTAGCAGACTCAGACTGTTTTAAGAAAACCCTCTGGGATTCTAACAAGATAAGTTCCCCATGGGCCTACCCGGTGGTGCAGCGGGTTGTGGGCCACATTGTGAAGCTGTCCACAGCCTCTGCAGTGCGGGTTTGATTTCTGGCCAGGCAGGGAGAAACCCACATGGCACAACAGACCTCTCTTGCCTTGCCGCTGCTCCCCTCAGCAGTGTCTTCCATATGTCTGCCTGTTCTGCCCCCTGCTCTATCTCTGGTGAATTTTCTCGCCCTCCCATGCCTCTGACTATACCCCAGTTCTTCTATAAATAAATCAATCTTAAAAAAAAAGATTAGGTCCCCATTTATGAGACACTCCCTGCTGTGTAAGGGATGGAAGCAAGGAGACGAGTTAGAAGGTAGTATGTGATCTAGAGAGGACCAAGGTCTGAAGTAGAGCATTGGCTTTGAGAATATGTCAAGGAGAGGACTGATTAAAATAAGGAGAATTTACTAGACAGATTACGAAGTTAAGGGGAGGGGCAGAATGGAGGTGAGGGATGAGGTAGAGGTGGAATAGTGGCAAATAAAAAAATAATAACAGAGACTAATATTTCAAGTGTTTACATTGTGTCAAGCACAATGAAAGAGTTCTACACTTTTCTCTTTTAACCCACACAACAATCCTATGAAGTGCTCTTTTTTCCCTCCATTTACCGATGAAGAAAATGAGGCATAGGAAAGCTAAATAACTTGCTCAAGATTTCACAGATAGTGAGTGTAGCACAACCAATCCATACCAGATAGCTTCATTATCATTTCTAGCAGCCGGGTTGATGCCTTCATGCTCTCTGCTGTCCGTCGCCGCACTCCATAGCACTCTGTCACACTCCAACGCACTCTGCCTCTCTCCGCCTCAAACCTCCATCAACTCCATTGCACTCCTCCAATCCTTGGCACCATGCTGCGCCACACCACGCCACGCCATGCCATGCCACATGTGCCACACCATGCCGTTTGGCCAAGCGCACATGCACAGTGGGAAAGGAGGAAAAGCCTGAAGCTTTCCCCCCCTACTTACCCTGCAATGCACCCCCTTAGGGTTTTCCACCATAAAGTCTATATGCAAGTATATACAAGTTTCCTTTAACAGACATAAACACAGCAGCCATGGCTCACAAAAGCAAACAGTATACATTGCAATATAACTAAGTTCAATTCTCCTTGGGGTGAAAAGATAAATAAGTTATTGGTACCAGCAATGGGAGATCCCTCCCATCTGGCAATATACATGACAATTTTGTGTCCGAAGATAATATTGTAGCTGGCATCAGTGGCCTTCCAGGTCGTGAGTACCACACTTGCTTTGCCAGCAAAGAGACATCAGAGGGCTCTACATGTAGCAAGAGTGGTGAGCTCATAATAGGTCACAGAGTCATCCCAAATGTCCCCTTTAGGATCACCTTCTGATTTGCCACCCCAGGGTGAGTAACACGCACCCGTGGCGGCCACTGTGCAGTAACCCATGGTCTTATTTGTAAATTCACCTCCAGGCCACGACCCCAAGGGACTATCAGAACCAACCAGCACATGTGGGGAGCCTTCACAGTCCAGGGTCATTCCTAGTCCACAGTCTTCCCTGGGTCCATACCAGTCAGGGCTGGCAATAAAATGTTGCCCTACTGTCCAAATCCAGGCTTTAACAAAATAGCCGATGTTTGCAACAGCAATTGGATGGGTGCAGTGGCACAATGCAGCAACACCTCCACTGGAGCCAGGCCGCCTTTCCTGCTCCTCTCATTTAGTGTTCGTAGCACATCCCACAGACGTCATCTCCACCCAGCCAGTGTCAGAGTGGGGGCAGTAGCTCTCAATACTTGCTTTTGCAAGCTGTTATAACACTCTATGATTCCTGCAGCTTTGGGATTATAGGGAGTGTGAAACTTCCATCCATCACTCATGTTCTTGGCCCACTGCTGCACCTGGGCTCCTATAAAATGATCTCCTTGATTGTTCTCCACTACCAGAGGACGTCCATATGCAGCACATAGACATGCCAGCGCTGCCAAAACTGCCTTTTGGTCCCCATGTGAAGCAGGATAAGCTGCCAATAACCCGGTAGGAGTATCCACACAGGTGACAGCATACTGTTGTCCATCGGAGCAAGGTAGTGGTCCAATGATGTCAAACTGCCAGCATTTCAGGTGTAGCTGCCTCCTCAACACCTGGCCTGTGGATGCAAAAGGTCTCTGTGTGTTAAGTCCTGGAACACACTACACATTGTTCACAAACAGTCTGAACCTCCTCTAAAGTTACAGGTAGACCCCAGGTATGCACAGTGGCCCCCATTGTCTTTTGCCCTGCGTGGAGTAATCGTCTGTGCAACCACTGCACAACATTCCACCCCGGAGCAGTTTCAAGCCATTGAACCCGGGCTAGGATATCTGCTTCATCGTTGCCTGGTGAAGCCAATGGGGCATGTCCTGTGACATGATAAATAATCACCTGCTTCTGATGCCCTAGATCCCATAGATCTTTCCATAGGGCCTGGTCCCACAATGGTCAATGCATGACTGTCCAGTCATTTAGATTCCACGTGGAAATCCACAGTGTCAGGTCCCTGTACACAGCCCAACTGTCAGTACAAATTACTAGAGGGGATGGCTCATGGGCCATCACCATCCATACTGCTCGCAGCTCAGCCAATTGGCCACTCTGTCCTGTCCTGGTTTCAAACCAAATAGTGTCCCTTTCTGGGTGTACAGTCATAGCTGTCCAAGAAACTGGTTGGGCCCAGATGGAGCTGTCCATATGCTAGGCCTCTGCTGAAATCGGTGTTCGTCCCTCCTTGTAGGGACTAGCTTCAGGTTCGGCTTCTACACAGGCTTCTGAAGTTGGTTCCATACTGACATGCATCACCAGACCAAGAACTTCCTGCAACTACACCCTTAAGGGGCTAGTTGACAGGGTACAGCGCTGTTCTAGGTGGGCCCCCACTTCTCCAAAGTGGCATTTGAGTATTAGCAGCATGGGGCTTTGCTGTCCAATCCCGTACCCATCTGGCTATTGTGTAAGTGGTTCTCACTAAGATAGAAGCTGTGACAGTTATACTTTCAGTAGCTAGTAAGGCTGCATATACCACAGCTAGCTGTTTTTCAATTAAGGAATACCTAACCTCAGCCCCCTTCCAGAATTGGGACCAGAACCTAATAGGCTGTCGTAGCCTCTCTGATTTCTGCCAGAGTCCCCACCCGAACCCTTCTGAGTAACATACATATCTAGCTCACAGGGTCCGGCTGGGTCAAAAAGCTGCAAGGCCTGAGCAGTCTTTATAGTTCATTTGGCTGTGCCAAATGCTGTGTCTGCCTCAGCTGAGCAATCCCACCTGACCCCCTTACGTACATCAACCCATACAAGGATCGTAGGAGCTGGGCCATGTGAGGTATAAATGCCCTCCAGTAACCCAGCAGGCCCAGAAACGCTTGTAGCTGCTTCACTGTGGTTGGAGTAGGGTAAGCTTATACTTTATCTATTACAACTTCAGGGATAATCTTTGTCTTACCCAACCAAACAACCCCCAAGAACTTAAAGGACAGCCCAGGCCCCTGCAGTTTGTTTTAGTTGATTGTCCCACCACATATATTCAGGTGTGTCAATAGGAGAGGTACTGCCTTTTCCAAATCTGCAAGAGAGTCACTAGTCAATAAAATGTCATCAACGTAATGATACAAATGCATTGAAGATGGCCTCCCCCACCAGGCCAGATCTGCTACCACCAGCCCTTGGCACAGAGTAGGGCTATGCAGATATCCCTGTGGGAGCACAGTGAATGTCCATTGCCAGACTTCCCACATGAAGGCAAACTGTTCTTGACTCTCTGGAGCTTTATCTATTGAAAAAAAAAAATTGCCAGATCGGCTACAAAATGATACATGCCTAGCTGATGGCTCAGACCATCCATTAAATCTACCACTGAAGGCCCTGTAGCATGCAAGGGGGTATATACCTTACTTAACTCACTATAATCTACTGTCATGTGCCAAGAGCCATCGGGCTTCTTCACTGGCCACACCGGCGAATTGTAGGGGCTGTGGGCATTACTCACAATGCCCACTTCCTCCAATTCTGATATTGTGCCCATAATTTCCTTGTGGCCTCTGGGCAACTGATATTGCTTGGTATTAGCCACTCACCCAGGGACTGGCAGTTGTACGAACAGATGCTTAGCATGTCCTCACAACCACTGCCTTTACCACATGCATTCTAAGGCGAAACTCTTTGACTGTGGTCTCTAGCCATAAGCCATGTAGTACATCCATAATACATCTGGGATGAGCCATACATATACTTCATACTCTTTTGGGGGGTAATCGCCCAATCCCCAGGGGTAGTCTCACTGCTGTCACCTTGACACTCTGGCCTCCATAGCCATCAATGTAACAAGCAGACCCTTGAAATTTTTCTGGATTTCCATAGTGCAGAGTACATTCTGCTCCTGTGTCTACCAAAGCCAAATCTCTTTGCACGTTAGTGGGGGAACCAGTGGATGGCAAGCTCCACATGTGGCCTTCGGTCCTCGCCCATCTGTCCCCTGTGGATGGGTTCCTTGGCCCTCACCCTATTCAAAAGTGATCAGGTCATCGCCCGAGGACGAGGTAAGCAGCAAGTGGTCTTCCAGGTGCAGGGCGCGTGCCTGAGGCCTGAAGCTTCCAGACTTCCCCTTATTAGCAGTCATTCTTATGAGCATGAACCTCTGGTATTCTTGCAGTTGCTTCCATAATTCTAACAAATATGCATCGTGCTTTGCATGTATTTTAGTATGATCTACACCTGCCCGTATTAAATCTGTCCACATTTGGTTATGGGTAACTTTAACAGGTTCTGTGATGTCAAGAGTCTTCCTTGCCCTCCTTGGCATTCTTTTTGATTGTTCAACAATTACCTGTATTCATTTCTGAGTTTGAGAGTTTGGGCTCCCGACTTCACCCAAGCTAGCTATCATTGTTTTGATGTTGTGTATCTGACATCTCACATAGGGTGCTAGAATTGCCATGAGGGATCTAAATGAGGATG
>NW_023601543.1:50677420-50743435 GCF_014898055.3 Talpa occidentalis
GGTGGCACCAGGCCTGGCAGAGAGTCCGTGTCTGGAGGGAATTCGGGGCCCGCCAGGTCTGGGTCCCCGGGGAATGGATCGCGTGTGGAGTGCGTGGTGCGGAAAGTGCGTCAAAGAAAACGGGTCATCGCCACTCTGGGCCCATCGCGTCGTTGTCGCCTGGCTCAGTAGGGCCGAGTGGGATCAGGTGACGGTGTATTTGTTCTGCGACGACCATAAATTGCAACGGTATGCCTTGAACCGTATCACCGTGTGGAGGAGCAGGTAAGGCGACAGATTCAGTCTTCCTGCCAGTGTGCCGATGGCTCCTCACCTCCTCTTTTGTATAATTCCTATAAAGCCCTATTTGCCAGACTTACCCAAATTGTCTAATGGTGCCCCTATGATTGGTTTGGGCGTTACCCTTCACCCAGGTGCCTGGGAAAAAGTAGCAGCCAAGCTCTTGCTCTTTCCATTTGTAGAAAGAAAGGAGGTGTGCCTCAACAACCCTTTTGTCAAATTTGTGAGGTTTAGCTCTTACCTTCATTAATCTTGGGGAGGATGTACAAGAGACCAGTGTGGCTGAACCAGGATTTAAGGCGTAGGTTAGCTCCCTAGGGAGGATTTCTGGTTTCGACTTGCCTGCAAAACCATGTTTGAATGGGGTGCTTCAGTCAGGTTGGTAAGATAGAGTTGGGAACAGAAAAACGAGATAAAGGTCTCAAGGGATAAGGGTCTTCTCTAGCTGAATGATTTGAGAGTTTCAGGGTGAGGGAAAGGGGTGTATCCACACTTAATTGTTTGATTGTGTTGCAGTTAGGTGTATTATGTATAGCCTAGCCAGCCTTTCATGCCCTGTATACTTTTGGATTCCAGGGTCATTACCCTCTTCCCACCTTCTTGATTTGTCTGTTCATTCACTCGAGCCAGTATATAGTAGGGATAGGCTACATCAACCTAAATTCTGAGGTGGAGGGTGGACCAGTGAAAGGGACTTTTATGATGGTACTGGACTGTGACCCTTTAGGTTAGGAAACGAACTCCCCCTGGCAGTGGCCTCTACTGCTGACCTGGTACGCTGTAAGCTCATGGATGTAACTGGTGGCTTGGGCACTGATGAACTTAGACTGCTCTATGGCATGGCACTGGTCAGGTAAGACCTACATTGGTTGGGGTGGGGGGTGGAGGTGGGTGTGGGTATAGCATGTGATAAGGAAATCTTGTCTCCAGGTGCTACCTGAAGCAAAATACCCTGTGTATCTCTGTGAGTCAGCCTGTGATTGATTGACTTGACAGCTTTTGGTATCACCTGTCAGCACACATTCTTCGTTTTCTTTTCCTGAAAGCCTTCTCTCTTTTATATTTCTTTTCCCTCTTGCTTGGAATGTCGGATTGGTTCACTGCCAGTGATCCCTGTGGGTCTCTTATAGCTTTGACAGTTTTATCATTTCTTTCCCTTTAACTGTTACCCAAAGGAACTTTTCTGACTGGCTCTATGTTCTTGGTCATGATGTAATGTGAATTTTCCAATCCTGCCCCTATCTATACCTAGCACCACTCAGCCTTTCCTCCTTCTCTCCATGAACACTGAAATGTTGCTAAGTGGTGTAAGTGGAGACATGGGCTAGAAGTTCCTGACTTACAAAGTAACTCAAATAGTTCTAGAGACTCACTACTTTGAGAAAAAGGCTGCCACTGAGTTTTCACATCTGTTAAAGTCTTTGCTCACCGCATACCGTTCCCTTTGTTGCCAGTAGGTCCTTCCTAGCTCTTCTTACCTTCTCCTTCCTTTAGCTGTGCTTTCCATATCATTTGATGTAAACTTTTGTTCTTACATTTGTAACATATTGTGTTTTAGTATGATATGTTATATTGTGTCATGATTACTTACTCTAGACAGGTCTCCTCAAGACTGGACTAGTGTCTTACTCATCTATAGGGCTTCAGTAGAGGGCAGACTGGATGGAACCCATCCCTGTTATGGCTGATGCCAACCATTGGAACAGGATAGAATAGTCACTGGAAAGATTGTGGACATGCAGGGTGTTTTGCAGCCCCAACTAGTTTTAATAAAACAGTTATGTTACTTGGGCTGTGCCACTTATTTTTTCCCCTACCCCAGGTTTGTGAATCTTATTTCGGAAAGGAAGACAAAGTTTGCCAAGCTCCCCCTCAAGTTCCTGGCTCAGGAGGTGTGTATGATAAAGTTGTCTTGATTAATTCTCTCTCTCTAGAAGGACTCTTTAAATCAGTCCTGGGTTGATATGAGCAGACAGTCAGACTATCTTATCCCACTACTAGTGACCTAGCCCATCAAGAACACCAGAGCCTGTCTCTTGCTTATGGCTACTATCTCAGTAGTCTTGGTCTGCTCAACATGCTGGAAGTGGCCCAGTGAAGCTGAGACTTAAGATTGTACTGCTGGGTGGGCCTCCCCGGTGGTGCAGCGGTTGAGCGCTGGGTTGCAAAGCTGCCTGGCAGCCTCTGCAGCGCCAGTTCGATCCCCAGCCGCTGGGCCAGGGTCCCACATGGCGCGCAGACCTCTCCTGCCGCCCGCTGCTCCCCTCAGCAGTGTACTTCATCACCCTGCCTGTTCTACTCTCTACTCTGGCTCTGGTGAATTCTCTCACCCTCCCATGCCTCTGACTGTACCCAGTACTTGCATAAATAAATAAATATATCTTAAAAAAAAAAAAAAGATTGTACTGCTGGGTGGGGACAAGAAAGAGGTGGCAGTCAAAGTACCTGCCCTCAGGGAGCTGACTATCTGAGGAAAGAGACAAGCTCAGCCAAGCAGCATGAAAATACCAGCCTTTCCTTCCTTGAGTGAGTATTTAAGGTGTGTAGTGCCCAGAGGGCAGGCAGATTTTTGGTCATTAAGAGGTGCTACTTGGACAAGGTGTAGGACAGAGGGAGGGAGGTAAAGGGTACCTAGGTAAAGAGACTGGTACAGACCAGTATCTCTATGTTGGACAAGAGTGGTTGGTGGTTAGGGGAGGCTAGTATCTTTTTGAATCTGCAAGACTACCTCCACAAAACAATAAAACAAATTAGGAGAGCCACTATCTAATGTTGACTCTACCACTAAGATCAGAACTGCTTCTCAGGACCTCATTTTCTCTTATCTATAAATTTGGGAGAAGCCAGGCTAACTCATTTGTGTGGTCCCTTCAGCTTTAATATTTTCTAATTTCTGCACTTACACCCTCCCCTACAATCAGGTGAATATTCCGGATTGGGTTGTTGAACTTCGCCATCAGTTGACCCACAAGAAAATGCCCCATATAAATGACTGCCGTAGAGGTGAGTCTCCGGGGAGTAAACATCACAGTTAAGCATAGGGACCTGGGATTGGTGTCCCACTAGCTACTTACATCGCCTTAACTAAGTCTCTTCCCTTTTCTAGATCTGTTTCCCCAATATAAAGGGGATAGCTTGAGTTAGGGGTTCTTAACTGGGATGGGGTATCCAAAGAACCCCTGGGTTCATAACACTTGATGGCACACACTTCTCAAAGCACCCCTTACTCCTCTCGGGCACAGTGGTGGCAATGTGGAGAGAGGAAGATCTCTGCCTAAGGTCAGAGCTTGGACTGGGATGAGACAGCGAGCCACAAACTTTAAGGAGGGCATCAAAAGCTCAGCAATCAAGTTAAATAGTGTTTTGGTGCAGAAACCCCATGGTGAACACAATGTCAGAACTTTAAATAAAAACAGAATTAATATTATTTATTTTTCCTTTTGCTTCAGATATTCCAATATGGCTTGGCACTGTTCTAATTTAGTTTGATATCTTGATACTGAGTTTTTTGACTTTGCCTTAAATTTTGTGTCTGAGGAGAGGAGTAAGGGGTGGTTTAAGAAGTGTGTGCCACCAAGTATTATGAACCCAGGGGTTCTTTAGATACCCCATCCCAGTTAAGAACCCCTGATTCAAACTATTCCCTTCATGTTGGGGAAACAAATCTAGAAAAGGGAAGAGACTTAGTTAAGGCCATTAAGTAGTTAGTGGGGCAGGGTCTCTGTTCTTCTACTTTCCAGCCCTGTTTTTTACATCCCATCTCCAAGTCCAGTATTACTTTTTTCTAGAAGATGTACTAGTGACAGGAGAAAGCAAAGAGAAGGGGGATAACCCAGAGTGAGAGGGGCTGCCCCTGGATATTTGAGATTTGTGCCTTTTTTGGAGCTAGTTTTCTTCCCTTGGGGCCTTGTAAGATGAGGCTGGGAGCTGGGAGAGCTGGGGACCTGTTGGAAGTTGCTTGTCTATGGCCATGCCTATGATACTGCTTTTCTTCCTCCCTTCTTCTAGGCTGCTACTTTGTCCTGGATTGGCTCCAGAAGACCTATTGGTGCCGCCAACTGGAGAATAGCCTGAGAGAAACCTGGGAGTTGGAGGAGGACAGGGAAGAGACAGATGAAGATGATCCAGAGGAAGATAAAAACATTGCTGATGACATCACTGATCAGAGACCAGAGCCTAAGCATGAGGGGAAAGGTGCAGAGCTGGATGTCAAGGCTGACGGAGACAGTGAAGGCAACAAAGAGGTTGATCCACATTGGGAAAAGGCTCTGAGACATAAAGAGCTCTATGGTAGGTGTCCTTGGGAAACAGAGAGGGGCCCATGAGCCTAGAAGACTCAGACTTAGTGTGGACACTGATTATTTCCCTGGCTTGCATTTCCTCTGGGGTTGCGGTGAGTTTTAGATTAAAAAATCACTATCATAAATGATCTTCTTTAAGCCCTGTGAAGTAGGTGAGACAAGAATCTTAATTCCCAGTTTACAACACAAAAAATGAGGTGAGAGAGACTCAAAATCCCATCAGGAACAGGCCACTGGATTGAATGCCCTATCTATTTCCCTTTCTTTTTTCAGAAAGAACCCGAGAACTGCTTGTATCATTTGAAGAGGAGCAGTTTAAGGTAAGAAAATGGATCTTAACTTGACTTGTTCTCACCTATTCCAGCCATTTCTTCCCTCTTGCCAGCTACCTGAGAGAAGTCCTGAGAAAGATTTGAAGGAAAAGTAGCAAAGCTTGAGGGAACTTCTCAGAAAAAGAGAGGGGGGAAAGTCAGAAGGACAAGAGGAGCAGAGTCTGCTTGACTGATCCTCTACACCAGTGGAAGGGAGCAGATGATGGAAGTTTGTGGATAATCTGCCCCACTTGGTGTACGGAACAACTGGGCATAGGTGATTGCATAGTTCTGCATTACTGAAGCTGACTAGCAGATGGCACCCAGGAACTCTCCTAGATCAGGTGAGCTTGAGGAGTGCTGTTTTAAGAAAGGTGGTAGTTATAGAGACCATTCAGCTCAATCCTTCTTTTTCACAGACAAGGAAATTAAAGCCATTGACAGTGAAGGGACTTACCCAAGGTAACAGATACAGTTAGTGGTAGAGCCAGGATAAGAACCTGGGTCTTCTGAATCCCTTCTTCCATAACCCATTATTTCCCCTCATCACTTTGCCTGAGGCCTGGAGAGATGCCCCAACTGGATTTTTCAGTATTGGGGTATCTGGTGGTTGGAAACCACAGGTGATTAAGGATATTGGAAAGGAGGAGGAGAGCAGGAGAAGAAAGTCTGACATTTGAGTGTTAGACATTTTTAGTTTCAAGGCCAATAGGGAAGTTGTGAGCTCACCTTTGCATGCTCTGCTTGATCACCTGAAGGGAGGTCTTGAGAGGTTCTATGGGAAGGCATTTGGAGGGGTGGGGGAGAATTGTCTGACTGAACCAGTCTTCTGATGGGACTCTTTTTGCCCACAGGTGCTGGAGAAATTTAGGCATTTGCCTCAGGCCATTAAGGCGTGGAATAATCTGTCTCCACCTGTAGAGTGCATCCTGGCAGAGCTTAAAGGCATTATATGGGAGAACAGGTAAGTAACTGTAATCAGGGGCTGCCTCCTCCCTAATGTAGAGTATAGCAGCCTCACTGAAAAAGGTCTCCATATTCAAGCTTGCCAACTTTTGCTATAGGAAATGCCAGGGTTAATTCTGATCCCTCACAGAGTGATACTGTATTGTGCATGATCCTCTTCCCCTGGCCCTGCCAGCTACCAAGTGGGAATTTGCCTACTCTGAGTTCCTAAAATGATCAGAGGCAGGAATGTCTGCTATCATCCATCTTCTGGCCAGCTTTTTTCCCCTCTGTCCATTGGTATGTGGAGCTTAAATTATAGTTTAGGATTGTCCCCAGATATTCCTAGGATACTACTAAATCTGAAAATGTTATCAATGTCTGCCCAACCTTGGCTCCTTGGTCACATCCTTCAGCATCAGTTGGGTGGGTAGCCCCTTCAGTAGCTGGAAGAATTACCCTTGTACATCTGCACAGTAGGGTTTGCCTCCTGGTGCTGAGCAGGCAGCTCACTGGCTGCTTTAAGTGGATATTGACCTGAGGAGATGGGAGAGGGATGGAACAACAGCTCTTTCCTTTGAGCCTAGTGGAGGAAACGATCTGAGCATGACAACTATGCAGGCATTGTGACACCTTAGAAGCTCTTGTTTCCCCTCTCGGACTGGTCAGCTAGAAGAACCTCTGTTGGGGAGCTTCCAGTTCTGGAGGAGATGACTGCTGTTGCTTGTTTTTACTTGTACTGGATGGGGAGGAGAGATTACCCTGTAGCTTTTGATCTTTGTTCTGGGTTCTCAGAGTCCTTGGGACTAAGGATGATATTTGGTTCTGCCACTGAGTCCTCAAAGTTTCTGCCTCTAGGATCTGAAAGAGCACAATCAGGGAGAAGGGGATGGGTAGAAGATCAGAGGACTGTCAAGAAACAAAAATGCTAAACTGGAACTGAAGTCTAAAAGTCCTTGCCTTCTGTGAGCCTAGGTTTTTTTCTCTGTGTTTTTGGGTTTGTGTAGCAACTGTAGCCCTTGTTATGGTCCTTAAGTCATTCAGTGTGTGCTTGATAAAAGTTTATTCAAAACCCACAGATCTGTTTCTGGCCCATGCCCAGGACATTGAGGCCTGAGATTCAGCTTTCAGCTCCCTTCCTTTGCTCACCTTGCTGCTTTGGCTACTTGAGCTGGAGACACTAGCTGCCTTGGGAGTGAATAGGAAAGGAGGTGAGGGTCTTTTGTCTGCTTCAGGTTGCTTAATTAAGTGTCCTCTTGCTCCAGGGAGGCTGTGCTGGATGCTTTTCTGGATGATGGCTTTCTTGTCCCCACGTTTGAGCAGTTGGCAGCTTTGCAGATAGAATATGAAGGTAGGGTCTTGGGGGTTCACTGAAGCTTTAGCGTACTGTGTTTCCTGCACAGGAACACCAGGGGTAGGTTGGGTGACCTTGGGCAGGGGGGCAAGGGCTATTTCTTGCCATCCCCTCTGGAAGCCCCTCTCTGCTGAGCAGAACAGGTTGCAGTTGTTGGGCTATTATTAGGTGCCTTGGAATTGGTTGGGGTGGGAGGGGAGAGGGGAAACGTAATGTCATTATTGTACTGTGTTAACTGTGATTTAGCCACTTGCTAGAGAGCTAGAACAGCAGAACTGGAAGGGCCTTGTGAGGTCGTCTAGTCCAACATCCTCATGTTACAGATGGGCAGACTGAGGTCCAGAGAGGGGAAGGTACTGAACCAAAGTCACACAGTGAGTTATTGACAAAGCTGAAGCTAGAATCAGAGCTCTTTTTCTTACATACTGTTTTGAGTTATTTGTTGGTTCCCAGATACTAACTGGTTTCTCTCCTGATGTTCTGCTCTCCTCTTTCCTCCTGGTTCTGTGGTGGCAACTCTGTTGGTGGGTGGTGGTGGGGCCCCCTCTCTTTCCTCCTCTTTCCCCTTCTCTTCCTCTTTTTCTTTCTCACCCTTTCCTTCTCTTCCCTCTTTTCTTTACTCCCTCCTTCCCTCTTCCTCTCCCCCACCTCTCCCTATATCCCATTGGCCCCTGCTTCCCATTTTCCTGTCAATGGGTGTCCCTCACAAACCAGAAAACATGGACTTGAACGATGTCATGGTGCCAAAGCCGTTCTCTCAATTCTGGCAGCCCCTGCTTAGGGGCCTGCACTCCCAGACCTTCACGCAGGCCTTGCTGGAGAGGATGCTTTCTGAGCTGCCAACCTTGGGAGACAGCGGGATCCGGCCCACCTACATCCTCAGATGGACAGTTGAACTGATCGTGGCTAACACCAAGACTGGTGAGGGAGACTAGCCCTAGCCCCAGGGCCTAAGGCAGCCCAGGCAGGAGCATCTGCCACTGTCTTCAGCTCTCAGCTGAATAGTACCAGATAGACATGTCCCTTGTTAAGGATTTAGGTTTGCTAAGAAGGCTCTGTGGCAGCAGGGAACAAATTTCCTCCCATCTTTTTCTTCTCAGAGCCAAGAAAACTGGGCTGGGGCTGAGAACCCTGAATATTTTGAGCAATTGGGAAATAGAGTCTGGCGTCGGGGATGGTAGGGACAGAGCCAAGGTTTTCATGTTGTAAGGTTGGGTTGGGAAGGTCTTACTGATTCTTCCTCTTCAAGTTCTCTCTTCTCTCTCAGGACGAAATGCCCGCCGATTTTCTGCAAGCCAATGGGAGTCAAGAAAGAGCTGGAGGTTATTCAACTGTTCTGCCTCCCTTGATTGGCCCCGGGTGATTGAGTCCTGCTTGGGCTCACCTTGCTGGGCCAGCCCCCAACTCCTTCAGCTGTAAGTTTCTTAAATTCCATCTGGTAAGAGGGTGAGGTCTTATAAGCCTCAGGGCTGCACAGCCTGAGAATGACATAGTTGGATGGGCCCCTTGCAAGGTTCATCTAGTCCCATTTTCTTAATAACAGATGGGACTCCCAGAAAGGGGAGGGATAAAGTATTCTTGCTGAACTTCATATAGCCTAAGACCTGGCTGAGCAAAGTCAGCCTGATAAAGATGAGACAATCCCCCTAGAGTGCTTAGCACAGTGGCCTGTACAGAGTAAGTGCACAATAAATGGTAGCTTATATTTATTAGGTCTTCTGACTCTAAGCCCAGTGCTATCTTCTCATTAGTTTCCCAAAGCATAGGTGCTCAACAACCTTCAGTGACTCCCTTTTGCCTTCCTCATTAATTCTAGTCAGCCTGACATGTAACTTTCTTTTGGATTTTCCCCTGCCCTATCATGGTAACCATACCTCCTGTGATTCCTCCCTATCCTATCCACCCTAGATGTTATGATCAAACTGAATTAATTATTGCATTGGTTCCTGTAAATATCTATGGTTGTCTCCCTTTCCTCTTCTCTGTCATTTCCTGATTCTAAGCTACTTCTGTCATACTCATGAAAGCCTTTAGCACCCTATTCTCTTCCTGCTTTCTGAAACAGCTATTTCATTTGAGTGATGCATCTGACACTACAGCTCTTCAACTCCAGTGACCTTCAATCTCCACTACACTTAGCAACCCATTTCTATCACTCAGAACTGTTTCATCTCTGAAAGCTGACATCCCAGCAGCCTACTCAGTGACCACAACCTCTTGCCCTTCCAGTTTTCACCCTGATATCTCTTTGCCTACATCCAGACATCCATTACTCCATTTCTTGCCTCCGTCAACCTTGCCTCCCC
Organism: Talpa occidentalis; assembly: GCF_014898055.3. Classification (NCBI taxonomy): domain Eukaryota; kingdom Metazoa; phylum Chordata; class Mammalia; order Eulipotyphla; family Talpidae; genus Talpa; species Talpa occidentalis. Next base: position 50,686,917 of record NW_023601543.1, read on the forward strand.
TCAGTCCTTTCTGTGGGTGATTACTTTAGCCACTCATCATCAGCATACTCAGCTCTGCCCATCCTTTGGCATTTCTGACTTGCAATCCACCCCCCCGCCCCGGCTGAGATTGATCCTCCCCACTCTGCTTCCCCTACTCGTCAGCCCAGGTAGCTGAGCTCTGCTGGAGAAAACCACATAGCCCTGCGGATTACTGCCACTGCAGAGATAGGATTTTTAATCTTGAGCCAGGCCTCAGTTCTGCTTGTCTGAAACTTTTACCTGTTTTCTGCCCACTTTCTCTTCCATTTCCTGACTGTTCTAAACCCTTTTACTATTCACCTCAGTCCCTCCCCATCTCCCATTTCACCCTAGCTTCCTCAAGCACATTGAGGCATCCAGCAGGGCCCCCTCGACCTAAGGTCCAGCACTCGTGAACTGATCTACAGCTACACTCAACCTTCTCGCCAGTCTCAGGATGAGGTGGCCTTGCCTACCTCAAAGCCTGCTCTACCTGTGCTCTGGAACCACCTCTGCCATCATTGCTGGGACCTCACCCCCAGCTTCTCCCTTGTTCTACTGGTTCTTGTTCTTCAACCTATGAATATGCCTGATTTTTCTCATCTTAAAACAACAGCAACATAAGCAAAATCACCATTTCCCCTGCATCCCTCTGTTAGGTTATCACCAGTTTATTACTCCTTCCCCTCCCATAAAATATCTCAGAAGAATAGTCTATACTCTACAACCTCAAAATTTTGTCACTACCCTTGCATTTACTGCGAGAGCTTCTTCAGCCTCCTTATTACTAAATCTACCGGGCCCTTGTCCATCGTTTTGTCTGCTCTATTGATGCTTTTTACCACTCCCTGGAAAGGCCTGTGCTTTTTTACAAGTTCCTATAAAGTACCCAAACCCAAATCTCTCTCTCTAGTGCAGGCTTTCCCATAAGAACCTCCTATATGTGGTAACATGTCAAATATCTCCCCTTGGATAGCCCACAGGCACCTTACTATGGCCAAAAGAGAATTGGTCATCTAACTCTCCACCCCAACCCCAAAGTGCTCTTCCTTCTCTGTTCCTCATCTCACTTGGAGGTGGCCCATGTACCCTATCATGTTGACTCTCAAGTTCTTTCCAAATATGAGATTTTGTGTTGCCATGTATATTTCGCCTCGTGTCTCCTTCCCTCCATCAAACTAATCTTTTTGAGGGCAAGGGCTCCGTATTCACCATCTGTGCCCCAGCATACCACATAAATATAGGCCCCAAATAGACTTCAGTAAATGCTGTTGAACTAAACTATACTCTGCTGTTTCATTGCCAGCAGTGCTGTCTGGTGGGAGCTGACTATCCCTAGGGAATAAATGAAGTGGTAATCTGGATGTCAAGACCCTTTTAGCTCCCTGTCTCCCCCCCCAACCCCCACCAATAAAGTCAAAAAGTCTTTCTTGTGCCCTGACAACATTTGGGGATGAGTAATAGCGTATAAGGAAAAAAAAAAAAAAAAGCCTTGTAGAAAAAGTCAGCCAGAGCAAAACCTCCAGGAGATGGGACTGAATCAAACAGCCAAATCTCCAAATGTGTATATTCTATGTTAGAAATGATATGGATGGGTGGGAAACTGGGAGGAAAACCAAGAAGGCCTGGTTCAGGCAATCATCACATAGCAGGCTTTCAGGCAGGAGAAAGAATAAAAGTTACGAAGTCAGAAGGAACATGGCATGGATATGCAATGTGGGGAGGGAGTAAAAAGAGCAGCATGGAGAGGTTTGGATAGGTGGCCTTCAAGGTACTTTCCAATCCTAAGTGCCTGCAGAGTGGAAGCTGCTGGTCTCGGAGAAGTCTGCACCACAGAGACCTTCTTCCAACCCAAGCATACCAGAGAATGCAACACATGCCAGCAGTAACAGCGGCTCACTTGGGTACGATTTCTTGTGCACAGATCCCGTCTTTCCCAGATAATCAGTGAATCTATTCCTAATCCCTTTGTAAAAATTGGGAAATGGGGTTTTGGTAGGTGTAATGCTGCAAGTCATTGGCAAGTCCACATGTCTGAGCTGGGGCCAGATCCAGATATCCTGTCCTTTCTCCTGTGCCCTCTCTACAGTGTTCCACTAGATTGCACTGTTGCCAGAGAGTGTGTGTCAGTAGGTGTCTACAGAACATGGCTTTTGTTTTCCCCAGAGGAAGAATGAAAGCTATCACTGGCAACTAAGGGTCAGACATGGTGCTGTGCTTTTTGTACACATTACTACATTTTATTTGACATGGCAACCTTTCAGTAGTGGTATCACACCCTTACATGACAGACGACATTGAGTCTCTGAGGAGAGAAGAGCGTTAACCAGAGAAGTTGCATAATCTGTTTATGGTGGGACAGGGATTTGGCCCTGGTCTTCTGAGTCCAAAGTCAACCTTTTGTCCACCATCCTGACTGGCGACTTTCTTAGTCTTGAGCCCAAGGAAGGAGAGGCATTTTTAAGATTTGTGTCATCCTGCACCTCAGTGCTCAGACTAGACAGCTCAGGATAGGGGGTGGGTAATAATAAACATCGGTGATACTGCATCTCGCCAATATCAAGTGCCTGGGAATATTTATTATCTTTTTAAAGATTTATTTATTTATACAAGCACTGGGTACAGTCAGAAGCCGGGGACTGGGGGTGAAAGAATTCGCCAGAGCCAGAGCGGGGAGCAGAACAGGCAGACCGATGAAGTACATTGCTGAGGGGAGCAGCGGGCGGCAGGAGATGTCTGCGCGCCATGTGGGACCCTCGCCAGCGGCTGGGGATTGAACTTGTGCTGCAGAGGTTGCGGGCAGCTTCGTCAGCCCAGCGCTCAACCACTGTGCCACTGGGGAGGCCTGGGAATATTTATTATTAATCGTGCTAATGGACAGAGTCAGAAGGAAGAGTTTCTCTGACTTTTCCTCCAGTAAAGCTGGAAACTTTTCAAGAGCTTCCCCAGCCAGCCAATGTCAATTCAATTTGAGCCAGTGTCTTCTCAGAATATAAAATTAGCCCTGCAGAGAGGGTCTCCCAGTGAAGTCAGTCTCCTACGGCCCTCTCCCAGCAACTAGTGAGCAGAGGCCATGTGTGGTCAGTGCACCTGTGGGACCCAGAGAGAGGCCACCCGCGGAGCACACAGTGCCTTGGTAGTCAAACTTGACACACCCTCATGAAAACTAGCCATCTGTCCACCCTGCCCATGACTCCAGCATAACCAGGTGCCTCCCAGGGTGCCGGATTGTATGTGGGGTTCTGCAAGGGATGCTCACCCTCTTCCTCCCCAGGGGTTCTCCTTCCTGATGGCTCTGTGTCTGTTGGTGGTTTTGCTATTAGTGTCATCCTGTGTGTGCACAATGTCATCATCTTTAACTCTCCACTGCCAGACCCCTGCTATCTGGTCACCAAGCCCTGCTCTGTCTGTCCTTCACAGCTTCTCTCCCCCACCTCTCCACTACCAGTGTCCTAGGTCATTCATTCCTCACCAACTCTCCTTGGTCTCCCTGCCCCTGCCTCCAGGCCACCTTGACCAGACCATCCTCCACAGGGGCAACATGGTGATTTTTTTTTTTTTTTTGTGGGACCCTCACCGGCAGCCGAGGGAAAAACTGGTGCTGCAGTGGCTGCGTGCAGCCTCGCAGCCCAGTGCTCAACTGCTGCGCCACCAGGGGAGGCCCAACATGGTGATCTTTAGAAATGCAACCTTAACCTGTGCACAGGGTGGAAGGTGACTCCCCTGCCCAGCACACACATAACCTTGTAGCCTTCTCTTCCTCAGCAGAGCCCTTCCCCTCAAACCAGGCTCCTCTCACTGCACACAAAGCACCACAGTGCGCAGTGTGAGAGCTCTTGAATCTGCAAGAAACCCTCCCTTGATCTCTCCTGCCCTCTTTGTGCTCTCGGCCTCTCCCCAGCTCCTACAGTGCCTGAGGACACAAAGTGCTCATCAGGCCTCCCTCCCACATCCTGCTTTCTCTTGTCAGCTGTTGCTTTTTTTTTCCCTTTTTCTGCATTCCAGGCTGGGCCATAGTTGTTCCCAGAAAGTGATCCCACTTTGTTTTCCGCTCAGAAGGTGCCCGGTATACTTCCAGGCATATCTTTGGGACTCAGGACAGACTATCCAGCTAGGCCAGAAGGAGAGAGGGATCTGCTATTCTCATGTTTTTCAGGCCTGTTGGCTAGTTTGTTTATTTACGTAGCGTTTTAGTACAGACTAATAGCTATCATTTATTGCCTGCCCACTATGTGCTAGGCACTGTGCCAGGCATTCTATATAAGCTGTTATTTACTCCCACCCACCCTATAAGTCATTTACCATTGTTGTCCTTATTTTCCTAAGAATAGAAGTGAGTCAGACGTGAATTGTAGAATTTGTTCTGGGTCCATGGTCCTGTTCTTTCTGTGTTCTCTCTGCTCTACTGCATTGCCTTTCAGAGGCAGATCTAGAAGGTCACAGACCAAATTCAAACCTTGAAGTGTTGGGGTATGAAGTGACTTGAGATTTTGAATCTTTCTTACCTCATCCCTCCCTTTGCTCAGCATCTTCAAAGCCATGGGTCAGGTCCTGCCTGACGAGGAGCAGGAGAAGCTTCTGCACATCTGTTCCATTTATACTCAGAGTGGAGATAAGAGCCTGGTGCAAGAGGGCTCAGAGACTTCCTCCCTTGGGAAGTCTCCATACACACTGGATAGACTGTATTGGAACCTCAAACCAGCTGACTGCTGCTCCAGGCCTGAAGGAAAAGGTCAGCATCAGGGGGAGCAGGGTACCCTTAATGATATCAAGGAAGATGAGGAGGAAGAGAAAGTTGTCTTGGAAGACCATGTGGAGGAGGAGGAAGATGAAGAAGACGAAAATGATGTCCAGGAGAAGTGGGAGGAAGAGGAGGATGAGGATGATGAGGATGAGGATGATGATGATGAAGATGATGATGAGGAGGAGGAGGAGGAAGACAGAATGGAGATGGGGCCTTTCTCTACAGAGGAGGAGACTCCTACTGCTGAGAATGCCTTACTCCTTGCCCAGAAAAGAGAAGCTTTGCAGGGCTCTGCATGGCAAGTTAGCTCAGGTAAGAAGCCTAATATGCACTGTGGCCCTGCACTAATCTTCCTTGTCTGGTTGATTCTTGAGTCTCCCCTCCACCCTAGAGAAGAGATGGAAAGTTGCAGGTGCTATCCAGTGTGAGCAAGCCTGGGAAGCAGCTCGGTGTATGGTGACAGGTAGATTTCTTTCACCTTACGATGGTGTGTGTAAGTGCTGGGGACTTAAGTACTACCAGCCTATTAACTGCTTCATGCAGAGAGCACATTCAGAAGGGATGTTAAGGGTATGAGTATGGGGCAACAAAACAGGCAAGAGAAGTGAGAGAGGGATGGACGGGTATGTGATTCTGCATGTGTTTATCACATGTGGTGATCCAGGGACAGGGAGACAAAAGAGCTTTCTGTATACAGGAGTGTGTATATACACATAGAGGCTGGATGGTGATAAGATAGAGTTTTGCTGTGTGTATGAGAAAGAAGGCATCAAGGGCATTAAGTCAGAGGAGGTATAAGTAAGATCAGAAGAGTGAGAATTAAAGTGGTGTGGTTTCATGGTCCACATACAAGTTCGATAAAGCCAGGAGGGAACAGGAAGGATTGAATGATAAAAAAGTAGGGGAACATAAGTTTGCTCATGAGGGTGGGTTTTTGAGTACCCTCTTTTAGGTAAAGGCAGCAGGAATGTTAACGCAGGGAAACCTCAAAGGAATGAACAGTTTGGTGTGTGTGTATGTGTTTGTATGTATGTGTACACACTGAAGGCAGGTAGATGTGGGCCATAGCCTGTGTGATGTCAACCATCTGAGAACCAGCTCTTGACTCGGCCCTTTGTTCTATAGAAGATGTGCGATGGGACACCTTTCCTTTAGGCCGAATGCCAGGTCAGACTGAGGATCCAGCAGAGCTAATGCTGGAGAATTATGACACCATGTATCTTCTGGACCAGCCTGTATTAGAGCAGCGGCTGGAACCTCCAAAGTGCAAAAATGGGTGAGTGCCCATGGCAGCAGGATTTCTCACCCCTTTCTCTGCCTCCTACAGGGGAAAGGAGGGGAGAAAGGGAGAGGACGACACAATGTGGGGGGGGGTAGCTTTCCCCAATCAGTGCCTTTGTCAGGTCTCCCAGCCTCTATTTGGGGGAGCCAGTGAGGAAGTCATACAGAACTGGCTTTGCACTTCTCTCAGATGCATCCAGTTTTTGCATGTGTGTGCATGTGTGTGCACACACGTATGAGTACACACAGGTTGGGAGGAGAAAAGTCCATAGCTGTTGACCGATTCTGTAAAGGGTCCACCAGCGCCAAAAGGTCAAGAATGGATGCTCTAATTCAACTTTTTCATGTTCCTGAGGAGAAAACTGAAGCCCAGAAAGGGGATGGGATCTGTCCACAGGTACTCAGAGTAATCAGTAGGCCTTCCTGCACTGTCCAGGCATCTTGGTAGCAAAGCCTGTGCAGGACTCCATGCTCTCCCTCGAAACTCGCCTCTGGATCACAGGCGTGGGAGCCCTTGGGTCATCAGGGAGCCAGGACCCAGGCAGCCCTTGCTGAGGGGCTCTGCTGGTAACACAAAGGATCCCGTCCAGAGGCCTGTACATTCCGGAATGCGGGGGCCATTGTGACCGGGAGAATCTTGTGAGTACCAGAGAGAGACCCCTGCGGGCCCCTGAAACAGTCTGTTCCTGTGCCATCTGCCCACTCCTGGGGAGATACGTCCTTCCTCTGGAGGGCTATAGGACCCAGGGGCCCCAACACCAGGCCATGCCCAAGGCAGTGCTATAGACAGTGTCTTGGGCCAGCAGCATGCCTCTTGGAGAAGAGACAGCTGGGGAAAGCCAGGTGGTCTGTAGTTGGGAGTGGGTCCCACACGTCTGAGAGAAACAACCTCTCCACTTGGGCCAGGATGGCTTGATGAGCATCAGGGTATCAAAGGTTAAGTGTGGGTAGATGGAATTGTTAAATCCAGACCCCCGCTAGTAGGTAGGCTTCCTCTGCAAGAGTGGACATGGCTCACCCCCCATCCCACCCCACACCACCTTCCCTGAACCTTGTCTTTGCCCCACCCCTGACTTGGCTATATGCCATGGGTATATGCCTTTTCATGTCTGGGCCTCAGTTGGAAAATGATGGGTGATGGGAGGGGGCTGGGACTAGATCATCTCTAAGGGTTTTTTCAGCTGCAGTAGTTTAATCGTGGATCTGCCTGAAGGGAAGGATGATGGGCTCTCAGCTGTCACCCTCATCAACCTGGAAGGACCTTTGACTTGCAAGAAGCAGGGGAAGCAAAAATGTTCTGAGTTAGGCCAGGGTGAGGGAGGGCCTGCTGTCATCTCATTTAGGGCAATTGTGTAGTTCTAGGATGGTGCTTGGCCTATCCCTACAGTCCCAGCCTGGCCTTGGGCCTCGTAACCAGCTCTTGGGGGTGGGAGGAAAGGATCTAGCCCAGGGTCTTTCCCCAAGCTCTAGGGCCTTGGAAGTCAGTGTGTTTAGGCAGCCACTTTCAGTATCTTCCTGGGAGTGGGTTGGTTTGGGTCCTTCTCCTACCTCAATCCAAATAGTTCTGCTACTGGCTCTACATAATGTTTCATTTGAAAAGGCCATTCTTTCCTCCTTTCCTTCAGCTGAAGAAAAGGCAGAGCCATCATGGGGGCATCCTAAGTAGTTTCTCACATTTATTCCAGTCTCTTCTTTATAAAGCCAGGTGGGACAGTGGGCCCTTTTCATAGGCACATACACATCAAGCATACTTAGCTCTTCAGAGCCAAATGCAACCTTTTTTCCTATCTGACCCCTGTTCTCTCTCCACAGTACTCTGGGCCTGAGCTGTGGCACTGGCAGTGGCAACTGCAGCAATGGCAGCAACAGCAGCAGTAAATTGGAGGGCCTGCTCTGGAACCAAGGCCAGCTACATGGGCTTAAAACTGGCCTGCAGCTCTTCTGATACCTGCCCTGATGCATATGTTCTTCCAGCCCTCCTGGGGCAACAACCCCCTCCCCTGTCCCCCACACACCCTTCCCCAGTGTACCTGATGCCCATGAAATAACCTGGGAGACAACCTATACTAGCCACTTAAGCTCAGCTTTCTGCAGTGGTGAAAATTTGAATATGTTTGGGCCTTTTTTGTTTTACCTTGAAATACAATAAATAATCAACTGTTGTTTGTGAGATGAGGGTGTGTGTTCTGGGCCAGACTTATGTAGTCCTTGCTTTATTCTAGAGGCTCCAGAGATGGCGGGATTATAATAGGCCTTCGAGTGGGAGGTGATTCTGTTATAGGACAGGGAGAGGGGTAGCCCAAACCCCGCAAACCTGCCTATTCTAAATGGGTTCTGCCATCCGCCGCATCAACACAAAACATAGGAGACTTTAATGGGAAGGAACTTTAATAAAACTAGGAAACAATACAGGAAAGGCAAAGAGTCTAGTTTCTAAATGAAGCACCCAAAGTTACCCGTCCCCTCGTGGGTAAAAGTCCATCCATATGGGATCGGCCCAGAACAAGGCCCCAAAGCCTGCTACAAGTCTAAAGCATCTTCCAGTGGGGACCCACAGCAAAGGGTCACAAACAACCGGACAAGCCCGGAAGGAAAAGAGCAAAATCAACATCAAGATAAAAGCTGCCATTGTCACCTCCCCACAGGTCTCACCCACATCTGGGTCACCCCGTCCACGACCAAAAGACAAGCGCAGTTTCTTTACGTGTCTCTAGGCTCCATGCGCCTCCTCCAGGTCTCCTGGCTCCATCCTGTTCCTTCCTTCCTCAGTCTCTTCTTCAGCTTCTCCTCTTCCTGCTCAGCTCCACCCTCCCTTGGGTGGGGCAGGGAACCTCCCCCTTTCCTGGGGACCACCCTGTTGCAATTCCTTTGCCCCAGATTGTTCTCACCACCAGGCCCCACTCATACCTTCTGCCTGCCTCCAGCCTTTCTGCTCCCCTTAGCTATAAAGTACTGTCAACTCACTTGGAAGCATAAACCCCAGAGGAAATGCATTGCTGGCTACAGAGCCCAGCCACCTCAGAACCTCCCTGACAGCATGAAGACTACCCAGGCTGATACTAAATAGCCTTGTGGCTTATTTCCCTGCCTTCCTTCATTTGGTACCAAACAACATATGAAAACCAAAGGGAAATGTTTATGACTTTCCCACTCCTTTGACACAGAAAAAATAAAGTGGACCTCCCTGTGGTGGGCTTTGGAGTCAGATTAGAGACCAATTCCCTCAGACACACTGCCTATCCTGTGTCAGTCCTAAACTGTCGAGAAACATGGATGAATAAACCACATTCTTAGCCCTCGGAGCCTTCTGCCCAGTGAGAAAGGACAGTCACTAATTTTGATTATCTAATGCTTCTGCTAAGTATCATAAAGGAGTTCTAGTATGCCATGAAGTTATCCCCCATCCCCATACTGGGAAGAAATAGCCGGATGAGAGAGTGGGCATCTTTGGGGGGACAAATTTGAGGACAGAAGGGGAAGCAAGGGACAGAAGCAGCAGCATTCCAGCCCTGAGTTAGCTGAGGAAGGAGAAGGCTTATGCTATGAAAATGCCCAGGAGAAATTTAGTGTAAATATCACACCAGAGTCCAGTCGAGGTTTTTTTGTTTGTTTGTTTGGGTGGGGGGTGGGAGGGACCTCGCCGCTGGCTGGGGAACGAACTGGCGCTGCAGAGGCTGTGGGCAGCCTCACAGCCCAGCACTCAACCGCTTCGCCACCAGGGGAGGCCCCAGTCGAGGTTTTTTTTTTTTTTTTTTTTTTTAAATAATAAATTTTATTTTTATATTCCCCCATACAATTGCAAACCCCCCATTCTGACCCAATCCCTCCCCTCCCGCCCCCCACCCCCCAAAAAGTGTCTCTGGTTCATAGTTTTTTTGTTGATTTTGATTTTCACTTATAGTTATTCATTTTCCTGGTCCCTTATTTAAGTTTTCTAGATTCCTGCTATGAGTGAGACCATCCGGTATTTTTCTTTTTCTTTTTGACTTATTTTGCTGAGCATGATCCCTTCCAGCGCCATCCATGTTGCTGCAAATTGCATGTGTTTATCTTTTTGAATGCTGAGTAATATTCCATGGTATATATGTACCACATCTTCTTGATCCAGTCATCTATTTTTGGGCATTTGGGCTGTTTCCAAAGCTTAGCTGTGTTTTAACTTGTGTTAAGAGCCTAGGGAGTCCCCAACACCTCTTTGAATTAAGAATTGGTGCACAGGTTTTACCAAATTATCAAAGGGGCCTTAAACCCAATGGCCCATGAGAATTAAGATTTACTGTCCCATGTGAACCCAAGCATTAGGCAGAGGCAAAGCAGTCTTTGGCACCGGTTAATGCAGTCAATTTCCTTTCAATTCTTCCCTTTTCAATACAGTTGTAAATGCTGTCCTTTAACACCCTGGAATGTCAGCTGAAGGAGCCCTCAAAGAGCACCTAGCTCACCTCTAGTCAAGAGATTTTGTAAATATGTACTGTGAATGCCTGAATGCCTGTTCCTGGGGAGCTGGGTACTGTAAGTTCTTGCTCCCCCTCTGCTACTCTCTAGAGAAGCCTGGATTTTATCTATTGTATATGTTTTGGGATCCTACATAAGATTTCTTTTGTAAAATGGATTTTGCTTGTTAAAAAAATAGGAAATCCTAGTTCTCAGCTAGCCCCCTCATTTTATACATTAAGAAACCAAGGCAGACAAAAAAGGGGAAGGCACAGAACAATTATTTTGGTAGAGATCCACATTTCTCCCAAAATCAGCATCACTTGGGTATTTGTGAGAAATGAAAATTATTGAACTCCACTCCTGATCTGAATCAGAAAAGTTGAAGATGAGCAGCAATGTGGTTTAACAGCCCTTTCCACTGATTCTGATGTATAAAGAAGTTTGAGAATCACAGGTATAGAGGAGTGAGCTACACAAAGACCTAGGTACCAGGCAAGCTACACTACTTGCAAATGTGATGTAGTCTCAAGTCAGAACAAGGAGTGAAGGAAGGTCTGGAGGATAATAAATAGCATGGCATGTTGGGACACCAATTAAGGTCCCAGTGTGTTTAAAGTGGAAGATCCTGAGGACAGAGAAGTAAGCTAGAGAAGAATGTGGTCAGATTAGTTGATTTTCCACCTATGATTAGGGAGAGGCTTTGGACACTGAATTATCTCTGTGGCCTTGAGGCTCCAGGGGAGAACTTACAGGTTGCTTACAGAAATCAGCCCTGGGCCCTGAGCCCTCCACCTGGTTGTGACCTACCAGTGGAGGCCCAGCCCAGCCCAGCCCAGCTCAGCCCTGTGGGAAATAGCCGTTGACAAGGATTTGGAGCTGTGTTAGTATATAAAAATTATAGGATATATGCTTACTATGCTAAAATTCAGATGAACTCATTTAAGAAAATCCCTGTCCTTATATCCTTATAATGTAACTCAGGCTGCAAATCCCAAGAACAGAAATTTCATTTTTCAGGAGTGAATTGAAATCTGTATATTATGGGCCATATGGCTTTTGTGTGATGTTCTTGATGAAACAGAGTCATTAGTAGTTAGTAAACATAATTTATGTAGTAAATAGTTATGGTTACAGTTCAGTGTCAATGATACAGCATTTGTTATCATGATTGTAAGTGAAAGAAAACCTCATGAAGTAATCATAGCACATTCATGCTAGCAAGAACATATTGCAAAACTTTGCACATGCATTATAGGGGCACACAAAATTAGGGACACACTATTTTTTCACTTATTTCTGGTTGGCCTTGTGTATTTTGTCATTGAGACTTACATTATGTTTGGGTCAAACAAAAAACCCAAAGAGGTTTGTAAAAATTTACAACCATTAAACAATATTGTTTAATCTCACAAATGGATAAAGCATACTACTACAGCTCAGCGATACACAAACCAAGACTAAAAGTAGTCGTTCTGCCTATGTATATAGCTGGCTAGAATATGATAGATGATGAGTGTGCTTGGTCTTTTCAAAGGCATAGACTAGACAAGCAGGTTACAGAAATATACTGGTTTCCAATGAGAACTAAAGGTAGTGCCATTTTTGTTGAAAACTCCACTCCTCAGTTACAAGACCTGAGGAGTAACAAACTAGAGTGGAAGGCAGAAAAGGGTTAGAAGGAGACCTGAGTAGGGAGGACTCTTTGAACAGCTCAACATTGCTTTCTTTGTGAAGTTTCAGATGTGGTTCTCAGAGGAAAACAAAGTGTAGTGAAATTGTTGGCCCTAAACAAGGACATTTGTACAAAGTCCCATACTTACAGCATAAATAGAATGGTAACTGAGCGTCTCTCAAAATGAACTCTTCTATATTAGAAGAAAACCCAGTGCCACGGATTAGTGGATATCAATGTAGAAAGTGGATATCAATTATAGAAAGATAATTTATTTCTAAATAGAAAAAAATGGGTTTTCAAAGTTTTCTCCTGGAAGATAGTAGATGGGGGGAGGGGATACGGGAAGGGGGTGGAGAGAGAGATGGAATGTGTGTGTGTATGTCATTACTTAGAAGAAGAAAAATCGTGTGGACCATCTCCATAAGGCACCTGTCATTCTCCCTTCCATACCTTGCACCTTAAGAGAGAGTACAAGAGTATAATGGCTGTATGTTCCCTTTGAAAAGGCTACTTTCCTTTGAACGGTCTTACAGAAGCAGTACCCTGGATTGACAATGCCACTCCAGAGGTACAGTTCTTCAGGTCAAAATAATAACAAATCATGAAAAGAAAAAAAAATCACAAAATCTATAAAATTTAGGACCTGAACAGGCACAGACTTGCTATGAGTTCAGAAACTCAGAGACTTAAAATTACAAAGCACCTCTTGCAAAATGTTCTGCTTCTTGAAAATTACACAAAACTGTGTAGTAACCCCCTGCTGAGTGCTTGGAGGTAAGTATCCTGAAGGACACACTCTTAGCCCCACAAAGGAAGCTTGATTTTATTATTAAGGGAGCCAAAGGAGTCCCAGTACTTCTTTGTATTTGCTGTTTTATAATTATAGACAAAATGTGAAAGTCAGGAACTGTGCTGCAGACCTCAATATTAAAAAAAAAATGTTTCTTTAGTAATGAAGAAGCAAGCTGGATATTTGCATTCATATTTGTGTAGCTCCTTTTATATATATATATTTATTTATTTATTTATTTATTTATACAAGCACAGGGTACAGTCAGAAGCACGGAGGGTGAGAGAACTCACCAGAGCCAGAGCGGGGAACAGAGCAGGCAGAGGGACCGAGGTACACTGTTGAGGGGAGCAGCGGGTGGCAGGAGAGGTCTGCGCGCCATGTGGGACCCTCCTCCTGTGGCCAGGGAGCAGCCGGGGATTGAACCGGCGTTGCAGAGGCTGCGGGCAGCTTCGTAACGCAGCACTCAACCGCTGTGCCACCGGGGAGGCCCTCCTTTTATATATTTTTACAGGTGATTCACTGACGACTTTACACAAAATCCCTTTTGCAAGGACATTAATAGGCTAAAGAGAACTTGTGCATTGTAATGCTTGAAATTAATTGTACACACAATTCCTGTGTGCACAGTAATAAAGAGGCCTTGAAAAATTGTCTTTGTCTATAAATTACTACTGCCCTTTGGAAATAAAAGCTCCCTCACAATCCCTGGGCTACTTCCCTGTGACACACAGTGCCACAAACATAATGAAAAACCAGTAGCAAACCTATTTTAAGATGAGTTTTGTACATTTGTTTCTATACAATCAGGAAAAAAAGATACAATTTGCATCAACAAAAGGTCATTCCTGGTTATTTGAGCATTGCTTTTAGCTGCTTTGGTTCATACACATTTTATGAAGAGAATGGCCATTGTCTTTAGTAAATAAATACATATGCTGCCTTAAAAGTATTTCCCGTATTGGGAGTAGCTTAAGTTTTTTGAGTGCTATGAACATGTTCAGGATGAGAATTGCAGCTGACAAGAGTATTCTTGTGCTTCCCTGTAAATTGTGCAGCTAGTGGAAACCATAGTGCCATTGATGATTTTGGTAGGAAGATGAATGGCACAAAGGCAGTAAAGTCAACTAAGATTGTCATACACCCTGATTTAAACATGGGACAGATTTAGAAGGCCCAAAATGTTGAAGGTATGAGGTGGTGTTTTGTGAAATAGCAAGTACTTCAGTGGCAACTGTCACTCTTTATGGACCTACCTGATAAGAAATGCTTTTACACATTAATATGCGGGAGGATGGGAAGATCAGAGGGTAGGAGATGAATGTGAAGTTGTGGTTAACTAAAGAGAAACATTGGTTGAGATGCAGTTTTGATCAACTAGGGACAGAGACAAAGTCAGAAAGCAGCATGCAAGCCATTATCAAACCACCAGAAACAACCCTGACTGCAGGCTCACATTCGGAGTGTTTCACAGTAAGAAACATTTATAGGCAGTGTCACACCTTCTTATGAAGAAACAAAGGCCAAGACCAGGCCTTCTCAACTTTCATGAAAAAAAAGACCATAGAAATTAGCAAGTCTCAGCTCAAGAAATAGTGAGCTGGTTCAAAATGTTGAAGTATACAATGGATTCAAAAAGGGGGTTCATTTAGGGCAGCTTAAAAACAAAGCAAAACAAAACAAAACAATAAACACCTCTTCAAGAGGCATTTAACTACAAATATACCCTCCCTGAACAAGATACAAGTTGCACAAATGGTGTTGCAAAGTCCTGCCTTCTTTCTTAACACCTTAAAGAATTATCTAAGGGCCACTTCATCCTCCTTGCATGGATTAAAAATGACAACTATTACAAACATGCAGCATCCCTTTTTGGAAGCTGCCTTTTCAACCTAGAAGATCCTCTGGTTTTGTTTCTTAAATTCTGCTCTGTGAATGATTGACCTTATCACCCGAAGAATGGACAGCAGGAGAAAGGGTTTGCATGGCTGTGCACTGTCTTCCATTGTATTTCATCCCATGGTGTTGAATACTGCATAGGTCACGAGTCCAAAGACTTGTGTCAATCCCTTCTTGAGTGCAGCTTTTGTGTTCATCACTGAATGCTTTATGAGTTTAGCTATTTCTTTTGGGATAAGGGAAGCCAATTCTTGTAGTAAATCCCTTGGTCCTGTTCAAACTCTTTTGTACTTGTCTAGCACACACATCTTCAGAAGAAGGCTGCAATCTAACCCCTAATTGCTGAGATGAAGAGACTTGAAAGCTAATAAGAACTGTCAATAAATGTTGACAAGTAAAAAGTGCAAAGGAAATAGAGCTGGTTTGCTCTGATACCTAGGAAAGCAATGTTCAAATATAGGCATATAATTTCACTTTCAAAACTAGTTGAAACTATGAAATGTCATATAAAAAAGTCGAGTAAGATTTGTGATCTACACAGCTGTAGATTGAGGATGGTGCAGCATCTATCTTTTCACCATCTATCTTTTATCTAGAAGGTAATACAGAGACATATACACATCTTAATCTACATATAGTCGCACATGCAACATAATTGCTAACAATAAGTTTGAAATATAGCTCTAGAAACTTCAATGTGACCCAATAATGTGGTTATTAAAGATATTGAATGGTCAGATAGCCATGCAATGAAGTATTCATTTACTTTTAAATAGCCATATATATTCCTATTACAAATCCTAGAAGGTTAATTCCACATACGATCTGATCCTGATGCTGTTACTCTAAATTACATGTATCGTCGATACATGGTAATATAGAATGTGTGACTAAGAAAATGCTGATAATGGAATCCGTTGGGGTTTCTTGAGTTTAGGCCTCTCCCCCTAGGTTTTATTCTCCATTGCCTGCATGGTACAGTGCAAAAGGGCATGGAACTTGGAGTCAGAGGACTTGGGTGAGAGTTCTGAATTGGTCATTTGGTAGCAGTGTGAACTTGGCAAGTCATTTAATCTCACCAAGTTTTAAATTTTCTTGTCCAGGAAACAAAACATTAGTAAGACTTACCTCACAAGGTTATGCACTTCAATGGTATAAATACTTTGTAACTTGTAAAGCCCAACACATAATTGTTAATTACATAGTATTAGTGCATTATTAGCATCAATATTCATATCTGTATAAAGGAATAAGTTGTATCTTGTCAACGTGCAGACCTAAGCTTAGAGACAATCAAGGCTGCCAACTGCTGAGCGTCTGCTGTGTGGGGATTCTTTTCCATCACCGCAAGGACAATGTTTGAAGGAAAAATATTGCAGAGGTTCTTATAGGTCTGATACTGGTGCTCAGGGATCATATGCTCCCTGGAATCATTGCCCATTCCAACCCAAGGATTCCTCCAAAGTTGATCCATCTTTTCAGGCACACTTCGTATCATGACTGGCTCATAGCATGGCTGCATGAGACTGTTACTCAAGGGATAGGAGTGGTAGCCATAGGAATCAGTTGAACATGGCAGTGGGTCCCAGCTGGCATGTTGTTCCCGGCACAGAGGAGGACGCCTTTGCCTTATGGGGTTGCTCTCATAAAGGCGTGAGTCAGAAATGCTGTCCATCCTCGTCATCACTAGGGCACGTCCTGGCTGCGGGGGCATCACACCAGGATATGTATTGGGGGGCAAGGGGTAGTCTCCAGCACAGGTGGAGCATGCTCCAGTTGCTGAATGCTGGGCATGCAGAACTAAGTGGGGAATTGACTGCTTGTGGGAGGCTTGTTTAGAATCCTCTGGGCCATAGCTCTGCACTCGTGTTAAGGCTTCATGGTAACCATGAGAAAAAGGCTGGAGTCGATTTTGAGATGCTGAACGATGCAGTTTCAAACTGCTTCCAGGATGGGCATCAGCTACAGCCATGTACAGGTTGTTGTAAGAGGAATAGTTGTCGTTCCTGGTATGGCTCATACAGCTGTCAGGACAAAGGCTGGGGTTCCGGGCATAAACACCCCAGTCTGTTTCAGTCATATAATATTCTCGATTATGTATGCTGTTAATATGCAGTTTGGAGAAATCCCCTAACATTGAATAGTAGCCATGGTCCCCCAAGGACTCAAACTTTGGGTATTGCTCAGCATAGCTAATAGGGGTGCCATGGCTATTGGTAACCAGAATGGGAGGGTACTGCATGCTGGCCATGTGCTCCAAAGAGGCCTTCTGGTGGGAAAAATTAGAGGATCCTGGCACTGGGCTGCTGGCTGAACGGGTATTGAGTGCACCCACTGCATGACTTTTGGTGGGTTGGATTGTGGGGACACTTAGGGCGGTGACAAGTGAGGGGACAGAACTTGCCTCAGCTTTACGGACAATGGACAGCCATTCCTCAGGCTCCACAGCCATAGACCGAATACTGGGATCTGACTGGCGCTTGGGGGCCACACGTTTGACTTCTGAAGTTATCTCACCTTTGGCAATAGGCAGCCCTGTACCACCCTTGACCAGGGTGCCTTCACTCATGGTTTTCACCGTGGACAGTTTGGCACTGATGCGGAGCTCATCAGCCACGGAACGCTGGGGTTGGTTGGCCCGCTCTGGATGGTAGTATTTGCACTTGTGGCCGTAGGTGCATTTTTTGCCTGAAAAATAGTGCCTTAAGGTAAGATTGTCTCACAGTGGTGCAATTCTCTGTGCTAAAAACTGGTCACCCAGGTGACAAGTTTGGGGTTAAGGCAGAAAATTAATGGACCATAAAGATGAGAGGCAGACAATACCAAGGAGGTATCATATACTGTGAAGAAAGGGGGTAGAAAAGGAAAGCTAGAGAGAAACTGCAGTATGAAAACTAAAAGCTGAGCTCCTCCCTCCCTCTCACCCCTCTCCCTCCTCCCCTGCAGTATGTCTCTGGTTTATAATTGTCTTTGCTTTGTTGTGTTTTGTACTGTTATTATTATTTTTTTACACTGATGTCTTATTTGGTTCCCCTATATTCCTGTTATAAGTGAAACCATCTGATATTTTTCTTTTTCCTTCTGATTTATTTCACTGAGCATAATTCCTTCTAGCTCCAGCCACGTTGCTGCAAATGGCATGAGTTTATCTTTTTTGATTGCTCAATAATATTCCATTGGGTATATATACCACATCTTCTTGATCCAGTCATCTATTTTTGGGCATTTGGGTTGTTTCCAGGTTTTACCTATTGTAAATAGTGCTGAAATAAACATAGGTGTACAGGTGCTCTGGGGACTCAATCTGAGGGGGTGGGGTGAAGCAAATATTGTCTAAAAAATGTGAAAAATGGCAAATGTTAAAATAAATAAAATGGAAAACTAAAAAAAAAAAAAAAAAACTGAAAGCTGAGAGTTGAACAAGTCTTCATTTCCACACAACTTTTACTAGGTACAACATAGGAAGAAATAGTGTAGAGCAGCAACAAGCAGGATAATGCACTGCAAAGAGCACAGGCTTGTAGACTACTCAGAGCTAAGTTTCAATCCTAGTTATGTCACTTACTGATCTTGTGATCTTGTAAGTAACTTTACTTCTTAAGCTTCATTTTTCTCTTCTATAAACTAGGCTCATAATCATGCATATGTTATAGGGTCATTGTGAAGATGGAATAAAGATAATAAATGTGAAGCAATGCTATGATTTAAAAAAAATGTTATTTGTGAAGAAAAAAACCAAAGATGAGCCATAAACAAAAAGTGAAATATTCAAAGTAGCCTCAGACCAGGCAACCCATATTTCATGGTTAGGCTCATGAATTTTGTATGAGAGGCACTTAAGATCATGAATGCACTCTAGAAAATGATATTATTATTTTTTAAGATTTCTTTTTATTTATTTATACAAGAACTGGGGTACAGGCCAGATTCGCGGGAGGGTGAGAGGATTCACCAAAGACAGAGCGGGGAACAGAACAGGCAGACTGATGAAATACACTGCTGAAGGGAGCAGCGGGCACGACAGGAGAGTTCTGCCGTACCATGTAGGACCCTCGTCGGCCAGCCGGATCGAACCGGCGCTGCAGAGGCTGCGGACAGCTTCACAGTGTGGCGCTCAACTGCCTGCACCACCAGGGGAGGCCCCAATATTTTTATTTTTTAAAAGCAAATTAAAATGAAGTCTGGAAGCAAACTGAAATGTAGCGTTCTGAAGAAAAGGGTATGATTACTGATAGTTGACAAAGGGTATAGATAGCTGCCTGAGAGATACATCTTTCTTGGTGACAAGCCCAATTTGGCATTGTCCTTTCTATTTCCATAGGCCATGAGGGTTTCTGGAAGTTCCAGCCCTCAATGACACTGCTCAGGACAGGAACAGCTAGAGCACAATGCATCATTCTAACAAGTAACAACTAATACAGTTTCTAGGATGTGTCTTTAAATGTGTAACTGAGAATATATGAAGATACAGACTTTAACCCACATAAAGTGAATTAGCTGGAATTTTTTAGTTGAAAGGGAAACATTAAAAGTATTCTCAGAGTATTTATGTTTCCCATAGAACTCAGTTCTACACAGAGGTACTCACCATAAGGGCATGGTTGCTTCTTGTGCTCAGGAACAACAGGTCTTTTTCTTAAGAAATTTTCAAGGCTTGGGCCATGACGTCCTAAAGGATCATCTGGAGGCATAAATCTGAAAGTTCGCAAGCAGGAAGTAAATGTCTTTCCTCTGTGCCCACTATCACTTATCAGAAGTTCATACTTGCATTACCACTAGCCTATACTGTCATCACAGCCTTTTTGTAAAATTAATTTTGTAGTATTTTTTACATCCTTGTTCATTTTTAAACAATATTTGCTTCCCCCACCCCCTCAGGTGTAGTTCCCATAGAGTTTCCTTTAACAATGCACCCCTGCACCATGACCACAGGCCCCTGTGCTCCTCCCTCCCTCCCTTTGATCCCTCTTCTGCCTCCTCCCTTGCAGTATGTCTCTGACTTATAATTGTCTGTTTTTGCTTTGCTGTGTTTTGTGCTGTTATTGTTTTTTTACACTGATGTCTTATTTGGTTCATCTATATTCCCTGCTAGAAGTGAAACCATTTGGTATTTTTCTTTTTCCCTCTGGCTTATTTCACTGAGCATAATTCCTTCTAGCTCCATCCACGTTGCTGCGGATGACGTGAGTTTATCTTTTTTGATTTCTGAAGAAGATAAACAAGGAAAGAAAGGCACAGCCTTCTAATTGCCCTTCTTTCCTAGTTTATCTTCTACTAAGCCAGCAGTCCTTCCCTCTGTTCACATTTAATCACAAATAAAGATGTGTATCATTCTTCCATGGGCTATATACTGCTGGTTTCCCCAATATGCAACACACTTTCATTCCTTATATCCTTACTGTTTATGATGTCCTCTTTACTGTTAATGTCCAGCAGCCCCCTTTCTTTTCTGTATATTTTATCTCGAAGTGATTTTTTATCATTTCGCATAGACAAAGCAACTTTTAAAAATTCCAACCATAGGGCCTCCCCGGTGGAGCAGGAGGTTGAGCGCAGCACTGTGAGGCTGTCCGCAGCCTCTGCAGCACCGGTTCGATTCCCAGCCAGCCAGGGAGATTCCCACATGGCGCAGCAGACCTATCCTGTCTCGCCCACTGCTCCCCTCAGCAGTGTATTTCTGTCCTTCTGCCTGTTCTGCTCCATGCATTGTCTCTGGTGAATTCTCTCACCTCCCGTGCCTCTGGCATGTAGCCCAGTGCATGTATAAATAAATAAATCTTTAAAAAAATTCCAAGCATAGCACTTATTGTTTGTCTCACAATGGGTTTGTCTCTTTCTCTGTCCACTACACTTTAAGTGTTTTAAGGATGAGTCTCATTTCTTATTCAGCCTTTATCCCCATGGCCATCAGCATAACGCACAGTATACAGAAAGTGTTTACTAAAGGTTTATTGAAATGAAATCTAACCCTAGTTGTAACTTCGATTTAGGCTATTTGGTGCCTACTGAAAAGAAACGTACTTGTCATTCACAAAAGAATACATTAACAACCGCTCCTCTATAAACTTCTTCCATTCTGGTTTTTCAACTTGAAGGTCTCGGTAGTTATCATTGGATACTATGATGCCATCAGAATCAAAAGCCAGTTTAACTATGAACCGGTCATCGTAGCAGACAACTCTCCTGCCCTGGACCCTTCTGGATGGTGTGAAGACAAGAATCTTTTCCTTTTCCAGTTTACGTAGTATATCTTGATCTGTTGAAATATGGATTGACATACCACAAGACAGAAATTATCCCCATACTGCAAATATGAAAGTTGGTACTAGATGGATATATTATTTGTTCTTAGAAAGAAAGTGGTCTCTGTTTCTAGATATGGCACCAATTTGGATTGTGACCTTAGGCAAGTCACCTTCACCATTGAACTTCATTTTTTTTTTTTAAACTGATAAAATGAAGGAATCAAATTTAATGACATAAAAATAAAAAAAAATACCAATAATGAGAAATCACACTGATAACATTCTTGATGCGTGGTTTGCCTTTTTGCTGAGGGACCAGCTTTTGGCTGGTTAAGAAAACAGGGCAGTATTCTGAGGAGCTGTCTGCCAGGAGGAAAGTTTTGCATTCTGCTTGAAGGAGGATCACAACTAAGGGGAAACATCAATCTGTAGCATGTGATTACTGACCCTCTTTCCTTTTAACCTCTTAATTGTTCAGGAAAGAAGGTTTGCTCAAATAATCAGGAGCCTGTTCAGCAGCTAGCAGACATTTCTGTGACATAGCTTTGACAGCCATTCACTGGACTTTCTTATTTGGCAAATCAGCAAGAGATGATACTTAAAGAACTGGGGTCTATATGCCTTGAAATGCTACAGAGAACAAGCTTCATTTACTGCTGTAAGTGAATGTAAAGATCCTACTGCTATTAGGAACACATGACTTTTGTGAAAAATAAACACTTTTGCTTTAGTGGGCCCATTCCTCCATAAAGAAATATTAAAAATTATACTTAAAATCTGTGTTGGTATAAAGACAAATACTCTAGTTAGATATATTATTATTTATTATCATATTAATTTTTTCTTATGATGTTAAAATAAAATAAAATAATATTTGTAAGGGACTATAAATGTATTGTGGACCTTAGGCATTGGGCCAACTGTGGCTCACAGATAAATTGACTCTGACTGCCATGGGGCTTCTCTCATTCTCTATTCTATCCCATAATTTGCAACCCCTACAATTATTTCTGTAGTATAGAATGAGATCCATTGTCTAACATTGTTTATTTAGACTTGAAAATATAGTCACATTCATAACCATATTCATTCCCCTTTTAGTCTGGTTTATGTTCAAATAGAAAAGTACCCTGTTTTTTGTTTTGTTTTATTTTGTTTTTCTTTTCAGCTGTATGCTTTATTCTCTGCGAAATTGAAGTTGCTAGATTTAACTGCCCTATGACACAACACAATAGTGGGTTTATTTAGATCAGAAAATTCACACTTAAAAATTCACTTGGTAAAAGATCTTTTAAGTATACTTAATAAACTTAGAAAATAATTATCTAAATTATGACCATCAACCGCTCACTAAACTACTTTACTAGCTTTACTTCTGGATAAGAAGATATGTCTGATTTGAAATATTACCTGTAATTGGTGCATCAGGGCGGGATTGCTCCTTTCTCCAAGCAGGCACAAATACAGTAATACTCTTATGGCCTTTATCTAGAAACCAATCCACAGCAAGTTGTATTCCTCTGCAGGAGAATTCCTGTTTATTCCCATGGCTTTAAGATTATGAGAGAAAAGAAGATTGACAACAGATAGCAAAAAATGCTCCCAAAAGGTTTTATTATTAGTACCAAGGCATTCACAGTAGATATTATCTTTCCTGATAATGCTAAAACTAATTTTTTAATTTATTATTACTGTTTATTTTTATTTTTTAATTTATTATTATTATTATTATTTATTTTTTACATCATGATTCATTTTTAAACAATATTTGCTTCCCCCACCCCCTCAGGTGTAGTCCCCATAAAGTTTCCTTCACCAATGCACCTGTGCAGCATCACCTCAGTCTCCTTTGCTCCTCACTCCCTCCCTCCCTTTCATCCCTCTTCTGCCTCCTCCCTTGCAGTATGTCTCTGACTTATATTTCTCTGTTTTTGCTTTGTGGTGTTTTGTGATGTTATTATTTTTTTACACTGATGTCTTATTTGGTTCCCCTATATTCATTTTATTTTTAATTGCAATGATTTTTTTTTATTTTTGTTGTTTTATATGTTTCTTACATCATTTTTCATTTTTGCACAATGTATGCATTTTCATCTTGGTTATATTCCACATACAATTGCACCCCCCTTATTTTGACCCCAATCCCTCCTCCCCCCACCACCACAGTAGTGTGTCTCTGGTTTACAGTTGCTTGTTGATTTTGATTTTTTCTTTGTTATAGATATTATTTTTCCTGGTCCATTATTTAGGGTGGTGGGAGCGCAAACTGGTCCAAACACTATGGAAAGTTGTACGGAGATTCCTCAACCTACTAAGATAGAGCTTCCATATGATCCAGCAATTCCACTCCTAGATATTTACCCAAATGACACAGAAACATCAATTCAAAAGGGCACCTGCACCCCTATGTTTATAGCAGCACTATTTGCAATAGCTAAGCTTTGGAAACAATCCAAATGCCCAAAAAATAGATGACTAGATCAAGAAGATGTGGTGCATATACACAATGGAATATTACTCAGCAATCTAAAAAGATAAACTCATGCAATTTGCAGCAATGTGGATGGAGATGGAAGGGATCATGCTCAGCAAAATAAGCCAAAAAGACAGAGAAAAATACCAGATGGTTCCCCTATATTCTTGCCATAAGTGAAACCATCTGATTTTTTTTTTCTTGCTTGTGGCTTATTTTATTGAGCATAATCTCTTCTTGCTCCATCCACATTGCTGCGAATGGCATGATTTTATTTTTTGATTGCTGAACAATATTCCATTGTGTACACATACCACATCTTCTTGATCCAGTCATCTATTTTGGGGCATTTTGGTTTTTTTTTCCAGGTTTTACCTATTGTAAACAGTGCTGCAATAAATTTAGGTGTAGAGGTGTTCTTTTTAATCAATGTTTTTGTGTCATTTGGGTAGATGCCTAGTAGTGGAATTGCTGGGTCCTGTGGTAGCTCCATTTTTACTAGGTTGAGGAACATCCAGATAGCTTTCCATAAGCCCGTTTGTAGTCCCACCATCAATGTAGGAGAGTTCCTTTTTCACCACATCCTCACCAACCTTTGTTGTTGCTTATTTTTTTGATATGTGCCATGCTTTCTGATGTAAGGTGGTATCTCAATGTGATTTTGATTTGCATTTCCCTGATTATAAGGGATGTTGAACATTTTTTCATATGCCTGTTGGCCATTTACATTTCCTCTTTGGAGAAATGTCTTTTAAGTTCTGCTCATTTCTTGACTGGATTGTTTATTTTGTTTTTGTTGAGTCATGTGAGTTCTTTGTATATCTTTGTGATCAGTCCCTTATCTGTTGAATGGATTGCAAAGATTTTTTTTCCCAATCAGTGGGGTATCTCTCTGTTTTGCCTAATGTCTCTTTTGCTGTGCAGAATCTTTTCAGTTTGATGTAACCCCAGCTGTTTATCTTTTCCTTGACTATCTTTGCTTTGGTTGATGAGTCTTTAAAGATGTCATTGTGATGTATGTCTTGTAGTGTTTTACCTATATTTTCTTCTACATATTTTACAGTTTCAGTTCTTATGTCCAGTTTTCTAATCCCTTTTGAGTTGATTTTTTGTGCATGGTGAGAAGTAGTGGTCTAGTTTCATTTTTTTGCATGTGGAGGTCCAGTTTTCCCAGCACCATTTATTGAACAAACTGTCCATTATCCATTGCATGTTCTTTGCTCCTTTGTCAAAGATCAGTTGTCCATACAAGTGTGGTTTTATTTCTGGGCTCTCTATTTGGTTCCATTTGTCTATGTGTCTGTCTTTGTACCAATACAAACCTGTTTTAATTATTATGGCTTTGTAGTATAGCTTGACGTTTGGAAGTGTGATACCTATTTTCTCCTTTGTTTTCATCAGTAGGGCTTTGGCTATTCGTGTTTTTGTTTTTTGTGGTTCCATATGAATTTCATCAGTATTTGTTCTTTTTCTTTGAAGAATGTTATTGATATTTTTATTGGAATAGCGTTAAATCTGTATATTGCTTTTGGTAAGATGAACATTTTAATAATGTTAATTCTTACAATCCATGAGCAGGGGATGTCTTTCCATTCCTTTGTGTCTTCTTCTATTTGTTTTAAGAGTGTTTTATAATTTTCTTTGTATAGGCCTTTCACCTGTTTTGTTAGGTTTATTCCCAAGTATTTGATTTTTCTTGTTTAAATTATAAAAGGGATAGTTTTCTTGATTTCTTCTTCAGATTGATTGTTTGCATATAGGAAGGCTACTGATTTTTGCATGTTGATTTTGTATCCTGCTACTTTACTGAACTGCTTGATTATTTTGAGTAGTTTTTCTGTGGCATTTTTAGGATTCTCTATGTATATTATTATATCATCTGCAAATGGTGAGATTTTTACTTCTTTTTTCCCTATTTGAATTCCTTCTATGTCTTTTTCTTGTCGTATTGCCCTGCTCCAGTATTATATTGAAGAGCAGTGGTGAGAGAGGACATCAGTTTATTGTTACTATTATCATTCAATTTTACTCAAATTATATTGATTACTATTCATTTAAAAATATGTGATTTGGGAGTATAACTTCATACCTTGTCATATGCACTTGCTTTACTGACTCACCATCAAAATCTAGTGCCACTATGCAATCATGTTTAGCTTTCAACCTTTTCCACCCTCCCTTCTCCCCTTAGGTGAACATCATATTTTTCAGAATCTTAGTGTCTGAATTACTTTTAATGCAATCATTAAAATATTATCACTGCTATCATAACTTCCTTAAAGTCACAGATGGTTAATAAGAACTCTTAAATTATAACATAATGGTGGTTATTTCCTATTTTGGTTCCATTGTCTCTCATCTTTTTCTGTTTCTACTATAAGCTTCTTTTAAAATATTCAGATAAACATAAGATATAAGAAAAAAGGGGTTAATTAATGAAGAAGAGCTTTCATCAGATCTTTAGATAAAATTCATATGGACAATTAGAGATGTATCATAAGCATATATATTAAGTCTAAACAACATTAACAGAAATAAAGATAAATACATAAATGATGACTGAAAATGGCTATCACATTTAATTAAATATAGTACAAAAATAAAAAAATCATATGTGTATATATATATATATATATATATATATATGGTGCATGTTTTCCTGATGTATTGATTCCATGTCTATATATATATTCCATGTCTATACTATTTATATATAGTACTAGGGGATTTCAATACTTCACTTTAACAGAAAATAAAGAAGCAGTAGCCTTAAGTGAGGAATTATATCACATGCATGTAATAAAGATTGATATTACACTATATACCCTAAAAGCAAATTCTTCTCAAGTGCGCATAGAACATCCATCATGATTCAACACACATTGGGTCAAAAGTCAAGTGTTAATAAGTTCATGAAGAATAAAGTCACATTAAATACCTTCTCAGATCACAATGCTATCAAGCTAGAAAGATAAAGCAGGAAAAAGTCTTTAATATATGGAATCTGAGCAACACACTACTGAAGGACTGCTGGGTTAATGATGGAATTAAAGGAGAAGTTAAAAAGTACCTGGAGACAAATGAAAATGAAGACCCAAAAAATCAGAACTTGTAAAAGAAGCAAAAGCAGTACAAAGAGGGAAGACTATAGAAATACAGGCTCACATCAAGAATCACAAAAAAGCTCAACTAAATGATCTTACCTTTCATCTCAAGAAACTAGATAAAGAAGAAAAAACAAAACCAAAAACCAGTAGAAGCAAGGAAATAATGAAAATTGTACCAAAAATAAATTGTACCAGAAAATTTAAAAAGACAATTAAAAGATCAATAAAAAATATGTTTTTTTCAAAAAAAAATATAGACAAACCTCTGGCTAGGTGCATAAAGAAAAACAAGGAGAAAATTATGATAAATAAAATGAGAAACAAAATAGGATCAAACTACGAACATCTCTACATCAGTAAGTTGAATAACCTAGAAGAAATTACAAATTCTTAGAAATTTACAACGGATCAAGATTAAATCAAAAAGTTAGTAAACCTGAATAAACCAATTACAAGTAATGCAATTGAACCAGCAATCAAAAGTCTCTCCAATACAAAAGTCTAGAACCAAACAATTTCAGTAATGAGTTCTACCAAATCTTCAAAGATGAACAAATTGCTATCTTTCACAGTCTTCAAAAAATTGAGAAAGAAGGAATGTTTTCAAACACATTTTATGAGGCCAACTTTACTCTGATATCAAAAGCAGGCAAAGACATCACAGAAAAGAAAACTATAGAAAAATAACCCAGATAAACAGAAGGGAAAAAGACAAAACTAGCAGGCAACTATAAATCCGGAGACATTCAGCAGCAGGGGGGTGGGGAGCAAGAGGGAAGAGCACAAGGGACTATGGTGATGGCTCATGGGTGACTTGGTGGTGGGAATTTTGTAGGGACTAACATATGAGAGATGAAAGCAAACTGTACCAAAATGAATACTGATGTAAAATATATAGAGATAAATTAAAAAAAAATGCAGGCAACAATTCTCAATAAAATATAGCAAACTGAATTCAAGAATACATTGAAAGGATAACACATATGATCAAGTGGGAATTACACTTGTATCCCAATTGGGATACAAGGATGGGTCAATATTCCAAAATGAATCAATGTACCCAATAATTCACCCATCAACAAAAGGAAAGATAAAATTGTATGGTCATGTCAATAGATGAAGACAAAATATTTAATACAATTCTGTTTATAACAAAGACCCTAAAAAATGGTGACAGATGGAACATATCTCAATATATTGAAGACCATATTTGAAAAAGCCACGACTAATTTCATACTCATTCATGAAAAACTGAAAAATTTTCCTTTAATATTTGATATAAGACAAGGATGTCTGATTTCACTATTACTATTCAACATAGTATTGGAAGTCCTAACTAGAGCAATTAGGTAGGAGAAAGATATAGAAATAATCCAAATTTGGAGAGAAGTAAAGCTATCATTATTTGCAGATGAAATAATACATAGAAAATGGGTCTCCCTGGTGTCACAGGGGTTAAGCACAGCACTGTGAAGCTATCCACAGCCTCTGCAGCACAAGTTTGATCCCTGGCTAGCCACGAAGCTACCCACATGGAGCAGCAGACCACTCATGTCTTGCCCGCTGCTCCCTTTAGCAGTGTATTTCAGTCAGTCTGCCTGTTCTGTTCCTCACTCTGTCTCTAGTGAATCCTCTCACCCCACTGCACCTCTGGCCTGCACTTCAGTTCTTGTATGCACAAATAAATAAATCTTAAAAAAATACATAGAAAACCCTAAAAACTACAAAAAAATTAATTGAAATAATAAATTGGTAAAGCAAAATAGCAAATTACAAAATTGATATACAAAAATCAGTTAAATAATTATATGAAAACAATGAATTTGAAAATAAGTAAATAAAGAAAACAGTCAAAATTGCAATACCATTAAAATGAATTAAATACCCAGGAGTAAATTT
Source organism: Talpa occidentalis (assembly GCF_014898055.3). Lineage (NCBI taxonomy): Eukaryota > Metazoa > Chordata > Mammalia > Eulipotyphla > Talpidae > Talpa > Talpa occidentalis. The sequence goes on from NW_023601543.1 coordinate 50,715,467, forward strand.
GACAAAGGAGCTGAAGGAACTGTATAATAAAAAGTATAAGACAATGTTAAAAGAAATACAAGAAGACATAAAGAGATGAAAAAGTACTCTCTGTTCATTCACAGGAATAATTAAGTTTGTTAAAAGGCCATTTTACCCAAAGGAATTCACAGGTTCAACGCAATCCCTAAAAAAAAATAAATGCAATTCTTCAAGGAAATATAACAAACATTACCGAATCTCCTATGTAACCACAAAGACTCAGAATAACCAAATTAGTCCTAAAGAAAAGAAAAAGGAAGAATAGTGGTATCACAAACCCATACTTCAAACTAAACTACAAAGTTATAACAATAAAAACATTGTTATTGAACAAAAACAGACACACAGAAAAATAGAAATGAGTTGGAAACCCAGAAGTAAACCCACGAATATATGTACATTTAATCAACAAAGAAGCCAAAAACACTGGAGTAAGTAAAGTCTCTTCAAAAACTAGTGTTAAGAAAATGGACAGCCACATGCAAAAGAGTAAAACTAGACTACTGTGTCAAATCATATACAAAAATTAACTAAAAATTGATTGAAGACATGAATGTAAAACCTGAAAGTTTATAATTTACAGAAGAAACCACAGGAGAAACACTCCATGGCACTGGTTTCAGTGATCTTTGTGGATTCAGTTTAAATTGCAAAAGAATCAAAAGAGAATATAAACCAGATGTGTAGATCAGTAAAAGAAACTATTATTAAACCCTAATGAATAAGAGAAATTATTTGCACATAGTACATCTAACAGGGTCTGATATCCAAATCGACAAAGAATGCATATAACTCAACAAGAAGAGAACAAATAACCCAATAGAAAAATGGACAACTTTCCATTTCCCCTTCAGGGTGGAAGGGCATTACTGTCAATGAAAATAACCATAATTACTCCAAGTGTTTTGCTGAAACCTTAGATGCAAGGCCCTCTAGCCAAATATCTGTGATTTCACATTGTTGGAGCATTCATTGCACTCCTGGGGATTGCAGCTTTCTATAAGTTTGCTGTGGTTGAACCATGAAAGAAGGCATACTAGAATTATACAGAAATTAGGATTCCATGAAAGATTTTGAAGATATAAGGAAGGATAGTATCTTTCAAAGTGTAAAGTGATCTTGAAACAAAGTATTTCTTTGCATTGACTTGCATGGAAGTATATCATTGACTTGTGTTCCTGGACTATGAAACACAAATACTAGTGCTAAGGAATATTTTTTCTTGATAAATTAACAATTAATACTATGAAGCAAAATAGCCAAAAGAGCAAAATAGATACTCCCCCAAAGAAGATAAAAATGGTGCACAACTCACAAATGGTGGACAAGAAAAAGTCCTCATCATGACTTATCATCAGGGAAAATGCAAATCCAAATTACAGTGAGAAACCTTTCATACATGTGAAAATGGTCCACATCAAAAAAAAAGAAAAAAACAAAAAAACATAACAGAAACAAGTGTCAGCGAGGATGTGGAGAAAAAAGAACCCTCATACGCTGTTGGTGGAAAAGTAGACTGGCCCAGCCCTTATGGAAAACATTATGGAGGTTTCTAAAAATATACTATAGACCTGCCATAAAATTAAGCAATTCTATGCCTGGATTTCTACTTGAGGGTGCAAAAACACTAATTTAAAGGGATATATGCACTCCTATGTTCATTGTGCATTTTTTACAATAGTCAAGTTATGGAAACTACCTATATGTGTTAAAGGACAAATGAGTGGATTAGGAAGATGCGTTATCTATACACATTGGAATACTACTAATCTATAAGAATGATGACTCTTGCATTTACTACAACATGGATGGAACTGGAGGGACTAATGCTAAGTAAAATAAGTCAGAAGGAGAAAGACAAGTACTGTATGGTATCACTTATATTTGGAATATAGAGAAACAAAACAAAGTGCCAGACAGAACCAAAATAGTAACAAACCTTGCCAGTCTGACTGTAGAATTAAGGTTATCAGAGGTGAAGTGGAGCATTCAGAACAGGGTGTGCAGTGGGACCAACAGATTATGTTGGAGGAATATAATGGTGGGTATAGTGTGGTAATATATATCTGAAGAGGATAAAACTGAATCATAAGAGTGTTGTAAACAAATGTTATCTCAACAGGGCCTCCCTGGTGGTGAAAGGGGTTAAGCACCAAATTATGAAGCAATATGCAGCCTCTGGAGCATGAGTTCAATCTCAGCCAGCAAGGGAGCAACCCACATGGTGCAGCAGAACTTTCCTGACTTGCCCGCTGTTCCCTTCAGCAGTGTATTTCAGTCAGTATGTCTGTTCTGTTGCCCACTTTGTCTCTGGTGAATCCTGGTGAATCCTCTCACCCCCTGCATCTTTGGCTTGTGCCCCAGCTCTTATATGCATATATAAATAAATCTTTAAAAAAGTGTTATCTCAACAACAAAAAAATAAATATCCCTTTTGTAATTAGAACATGAAATAAAAAGAGAAGAAATTCTATTACAATTCCTTGTAGGTATAAACATGAAAATCAAAACAGCTAAAAATTATTCATTTAATTGGAAGTTGAAAGGGAAAATTTGCAGAGGAATTGGGAGAAGATACATTTATAGTTATATTAAATACTCACAGATGGTACACTAGATTTATGTCTCATTTGACTCAAAATTTAGATATGTTAGCATGTCATATAATGCTCCATACTAAAATACAATTAATTAGATGGAGTGGACAGAAAAACACATTGGCCTACAAGTACCAATTCTATTACAATAATTTGGATATTGTCTGTCAAAAAAAGATTCTTCAAATGAAAAGAACCATTTTGTTAGAAATTTAATTTCCATGTACTCATATTTTTCCTGTTTTTGTTTTGTTATAGTTGGTGTCTAGTTTCATATCATTATAGTCAGAGAAAGTATTAGATATAATTTCAGCCTTTGTGGCTTTATTGCCAACTTATTTGTGTCCCAAGATATGGTCTAATCTTGAAGATATTCCATGTGCTCTTAAAAAAAATGTATATGCAGAAGTTTTTGCATGAATATTCTGTAAGTGTCTCTTAGACCTATCTGATATAGCTCCTCATTTAGAGATGTTGTTTTATTATTTATACTTTGTCTTGTTGATTTGTCCATGTTATAATTTAGATATTAAGGTTCATTAATTACTGTGTTGTTATAAATAGCTTTCTTAAGTTCTGTTATCATCTTATGCATTTTGGTGCTTCATCATTTGGTAATATCTATTTATAAATATTATTTGTTCTTGTTGTATTAGATCACTAGACTCTTAATCATAATATAGTATCCTTTTTATCTTTGTTAAACTTTATTAACTGAAAGTCTACCTTAACAGATAATAAGTATAATTGCTCCTGATATTGTTGGTTGCCATTTGATTGTATAGCTGATTTCTAACCTTATTTATTAATTTATTTTTCTGAAATATTTTATTTTTGCATAATGGGAAGGCTAAGTCTTTGTTAGCAGTTGCCTTCCTCATGGTATCCAGGACATTGCACAACTCTTCTCTCTTCCCATCTTCCTCTAGACATGCATGTGTGTCCCCATCCTTTTTGTAATGAATTTGAGGACCGTTTTCTCATTGAGCAACACCGTGGTGTGCTGCTTGTAGGGGGCAAAAACCATCACCTCTTGGAGCATATCTCATATAACCATGTGATTGGAGGAGTGTCTGCAGTTGCAGCCATGTCACACTTTGCTCACATTCTTTGTCAACTTTTGACAACTGTTGAGATCCAGACCCATAGCCACAAAGTATCACAGGGCAATGACTTGGGAATTGGATAGCAGCACATATAAAACACACAGGGACCCACTAATCTTCTCATATTCTAACCTTTAATTCTTAGTCTACACTTTTCTTTGTTTGTAAGGTAACTTTCTTGTAAAAGAGTTGGTAATTTGCAAAGCTAAAATAGACAACTCTTAGCAAGAATCATGAAAGGAAAAATAGAGAAAACTCCAAAAATTAGAATTAGAAATGATCGTTACAACAGACATCATATAGAGGATCACAAGAGAAAACTATGAACACCTAAATACTAACATTTTGAATAATCTAAAATAAGTTGACAAATTTTTAGAATCACACAGCCTTCCAAAACCGAACAAGGAAGACTCTACCCAAAGCATGGCAGAATAGAAAGGCTGGGGTCAGCACCTCTCTTAAAAACAAGAAAAAAAATAAAAGGATTGATATGAGTTCTTAGCAAAACCCAGACACTTGGAACTAACTAAATGGAAAGAAGGGGGCAAGGAAAGGTGGAGCCCATCTTCCGCAGGCACCTCGCCACACCAGAAAGCCCATCCCAGCAAGCTGGCCAACATCTTCCAGCCCAGACTAGGCCCCAGCCTGGATTTCAGAGTATCCCACCCTACATCTGGGACCTTTGGATACCCACAGACACAGTTTAGAAATTCCAAGTGCCAGCCACACCATTCAACTGGCCCATGCATATAAGCAGAGGAGGCCAGAACTGGAGCCTTACATTACTGTGCCCTGCATTGGGGACACTAAACTGTCCCCAGACACACCAGGAAGTGTATCCCACTTAGTCTACTGTACCTGCCAGTATACAAGGCCACAGCCAGAGGCTTGTGGTGCCAGGACCTACATCACGGACAAAGCAGTCTGGTCAATGGAAGAGAGGGCAGCCCCTACTCCACCCAGCTGCCACAGCAACCCAGAATGTGTGATCCACCCATGCCCAGGTAAGGATGCTAAGACTTCCTGCTCACCAGCAGCAGTGGTCTAGATGATGCTTGCCATGGGACCCCTTGCTCCCAAGCCCACCCAGCTGTCACAGTGGCCCAGACAGCATGTGGATCCACCCATGCCCTGGAAGAGCACCCAGAAATCCTACTGGCTATTAGAAGTGGTTTGGTTGGTCAGAACTGAGGGGAAAGTAGCAAGAACACCCTCCCTTACCTCCACCCACCTCCCAGAGGAGCCCAAGCTATAAGCAGTCACATTCAAACCCTGGTAAGAGAACACAGAAGTCATGCCTGCAGGCACCAGTGGTCACGTGGCCCTATGCCTAGAGCAAACACAAAAACAAAAATGGGAGAAAGAAAGACAAATAAAAATGAACAAACAAGCTCTTCTGGGAACAATATACCACAGAAAGAAACTCAGATTCCAGAACCTAATGACACTGACATGTAAGAATTTATCTCCCTGACAGAAAATGATTCAAAATCGCCTTAATTAGAAAGCAAAAAGAAACAGAAAAGGAACGGAATGCTAGAGAAACATAATCAAAGAACAATGAGACTGATTCCACAAATAAGAAAATAAAGGAACTGCAAAATGTCAAAAGATAAATGGAACAACTAAATAATTCTGGGAAAAGCCACAAAATGAAATGAAAGAACCAATCAGTACTCTTGAAGACACAGATATAAAAAGAGCCAAAAAAAGAAAGAGGGAAACAAAGGAAAAAGAACAAAGAAGCACTTCAAGAATTATCTGATACCATGAGGAAAGAAAATATGAGTTATAGGAATCCCAGAAGGAGTAGAAAGATACCAGGGAACTGAGAAACTATTGAAAGAAATAATTGAATAATTGAATAAACTTGAAGAAGGAAATGAAAATAGACATACAGGAAGCTAGAAGAAAACCAAACTACCATAATGAAAAGAAAACTACAGCTAGACACATAATAGTAAACCTTCCAAGAGTTCAAGACAGAAAAAAAAAATAATGAAGCAGATGAGGGGAAATAACAAGCTATAAAATTAAACTTATCAGGCTGACATCAGACTTATCTGAAGTAACACTACAGTCAAGAGAATAGAGTAGCATATTAAAAAAAATTCCAAAACAAAAATATCAGCCAAGAATGCTTTATCCTATAATTCTATCTTTCCTTCATGAGGGAAAAAGAATGTCTTCTCAAGCAATATCTTCAGAAATCCATGCTACTAAACCACACTCCAAGAAATATTATGATAAATCTTTAATTTAATGAACAGGAAGAACAGAATAAGGTAGTGAATAGAACCACAAAACAATCACCAAAATGAAAATAAAAACTTGCATGTATCAATAATCACCCTAAATATTAATGGAATAAACTCACCAATAAAAAGACACAGAGTAGCATGCTGGATTAAAAAAACATAATCCAACCTTCTGCTGTTTCTAGGAAACATATCTAAACTCTAAAGATAAACATAGAATGAAAGTAAAGGGTTGGAAAACAATTTTACAAGCAAATGACCCCAAAAAGAAGGCAGGGGTAGCCATACTTATATCAGATAAAACATACTTCAAACTAAAAAAAAAAAGGTGACTCTAAAGGACACTATAAAATGATTAAGGGAACGATATGCCAGAAAGAGGTAACACTCATCAATACATACTCATCAAATGAGGGAGCATCAAAAATACATTATACAATTACTATCAGCTCTGAAAACAGACACTGGAGAAAATGTATTTGTATGGTAGGTGATTCCAATGCCTCACTCTTACCATCGGGCAGTTTAACAAGACAAAAATTAAAGTAGAACACAGTTGCCCTAAATGAAGGTGTAGATCATGTGGACCTAGTAGATATCGATAGGACACTGCACCCCCTACAAACTGAATACATGTTTTTCTCAAATGTATATGGGTCATTCTTCAGGATATATCACATATTAGGTCACAATACAAACATCAATAAATACATGAAGATGAAATCATATCAAGTGTCTTTGACCATAAAGGCATCAAATTAGAAATCAACTGTGAAAAGACAGCAAGGAGCTCCCCTGTTACATGGAGGCTGAGCAACATGCTACAGAAATATCATTGGGTTAATGAAGAAAATAAAATTATCTTGAAACAAATGACAAAGATGACAGAATTTTCCAGAATGTATGGGAACCAGTGAAAGTGGTCCTATAGCAATATAGGCCCATATCAAAAAGCAAGAAATAACTCAAAGAAACAACTTAATCTCTCATCTTGGAAACTAGAAAAAGAACACTAAAAATCCAAAGGACATAAGAAAGGAAATAATAAAATTAATGCAAAAATAATGAGATAGAAATAAAAAGACAATCCAAAAGATCAATGAAAACAAAAGCTGGTTCTTTGAAAAATAAAAATAGACTTCTAACAAGTTTCTAAAAGAAAAGAAATTAAACAGACACAGTAGGAAAGCAGAGGATGAAAAGAGATAACAGTGAACATTCACATGCAAACAAGCTCAACAATCCAGAGAGATGGACAAGGTCTTAGAACTGTACAATTACCCAAATCTGAAGAAATTAAAATATTAAACTTGAATAAACCAATTATAAGCAGTGAAACCAAAACATAATCAAAACCCTCTTAAAATACAAAAGCCCAGGACCACAGGGTTTCACAAATGAGTTCTACCAAACCTTTAAGCATGAACTAATGTTTCTGCTACAAAAACGTTCAAAAATTGAGAAAGAAAACTACCAAATACATTTTATGAGGTCAAAATTACACTAATATCAAAACCAAATAAAGATAATACACACACAAAGAAAACTATAAATCAATCTCCCTAATAAACACAGATGCAATAATCCTCAACAAAATCTTAGCAAACCAAATCCAAAATCTATTAAAAGGATTACAGATCATGACCAAGTGGGATTTAGTCCAAGAACACAAGGATGGTTCAACATCCAAAAATCAATTAATTAAATTCACCACATCAACAAAAAGAAAAATAAAGACCATGTGATCATATCAATAGATTCCCAGAAAGCATATGATAATGTCCATCATCCATTTATGGTGAAGGTTCTCAAAAGACTTGGGATAAAAGAGCCATGTCTTAAGAAAATAGAAGCCATATATAACAATCCCACAGCTAACATCATTCTCTTTTTTTTAAAAAGATTTATTTTTTTCATTTATACAAGTGCTGAGGTACAGGCCAGATGTGCGGAAGGGTGAGAGGATTCACCAGAGACAGAGCAGGGAACAGAACAGACAAATGAAACACACTGCTGAGTGGAGCAGTGGGCGAGACAGGAGAGGCATGCCACGCCATGTGGGACTCTCGCCAGCCGGCCGGGATTGAACTGGCTCTGGGGCTGCAAAAGGCTACACAGTGTGGCACTCAACCACCTGCGCCACCAGGGAGGCCCACTAACATCATTCTTAATGGTGAAAAACTGATTGCCTTCCCATTAAGATCTGGAAAAATACAAGGATGCCTACTCTTACTACTTCCGTTCAATATAGTACTGGAAATACAAGCTAGGACAATTAGGCAAGAGAAAGACGTGACAATGATCCAAAAAGGGAAAAAGGTAAAACTGTCATTATATGTAGATGATATGATAATATATATAATAGAGAATCCTAAAAATGCCAAAGAAAAGACTAATTAAAACATAATCTACTTCAGAAAAGTAGCATACATAAAAATCAGTTACCTTCCTATATGCAAACACTCAATCTCAAGAGGAAGAAATTAAGAAAACCAACCCATTTATAATTGTACCAAAATAATTAAATACCTGGGAATAAACCAAAGTATGTGATATACCTATAGAAGGAAAACTACAAAACACTGTCAAAATAAATAGACCAAGACACAAAGAAATGGAAAGATATTCTCTGCTCATGGATTTGAAGAATCAACATTGTAAAAATGTCAATCATACTAAAGGCAATTTACAGATGTATTGCAATTCCAATAAAATTCTCCATGGTATTCTTCAAAGAAATAGAACAAAAAAATGAAATTCATATGGAAACACAAAAAACCCTGAATAGTGTAAGCTCTCCTGACAAAAAAGGAGAAAGAATGGAGGTATTACACTCCCAAGTTTCAAACAATAGTACAAAGCCATCATAATAAAAATGGCATGGTATTGAAACAAAAACAGACACATAGACCAATGAAATTGAATTAAGAGCCCAGAAATGAAACCACACATATATTGTAAACTAATCTATGAGAAATGATTAAAAAAATTTACATTGGAACAAGGAAATCCTCTTCAATAAATGAAGTTGTGAAAAACAGACTGCAACATGCAAAAGAATGAAACTAGACAACTAATTTTATCCACCCTATACAAAAATCAACTGATAATGGATACAAGACCTTAACATAAGCCCTGATATCATAAAATATATAGAAGAAAACATAGTCAAAACACTCCATGACATAAACCTCAGAAATATCTTTGAGGCTCCTTCTCCAGAAGCATGAAAAACAAAGGAGAAGATAAACATTAGGGACTACATCAAGTTCAAAAGCTTCTGTACAGCAAAGAGACAATAATCAAAACAAAGATTATTAATTCTTTCTCTTGCCTAATTTCTCCTGAATGGGAGAAAATATTTGCACACATGATGACAGAGAAGGGGCTAATATCAAAGATCTACAAATAGCTTACACAACTGAACATTAACAAAGCAAACTACCAAATCAAAAAATGGCAGTAGAGATAAAAAGACTCTTCTCCAAAGAAGAAATGCTAATGGCCAACAATCACATAAAAAAAAAAAAGTTCAACAGCACTAATTATGTGGGAAATGTAAATCAAAACCACAATGAGATAACACTTCACTCCAGTGAGAATGGCCCACATTAAAAAAAAAAAACAGAAACAACAAATCTTGGGCAGGATGTGGAGATAAAAGAACCCTCTTACATTTCTTATGGGGATGTAAATTGTTCCAGCCACTATGAAAAGCTGTGTGGAATTTACTCAAAACACTAAAAAATGGATCTACCATATAATCCAGCAATTTCACTCCTAAGAATCTACCCAAATGACAGAAAACCACTAATTCAAAAGAAAATCAGCACTGTTATGTTTAAAATTGGACTTGTTGTATTAGCCAATATGTAGCAACAACCCCAATAGCCCCAAATAGATGAATGGATCAAAAAGTTGAGGTATATTTACACAATGTAATATTATTCAGTGATCAAAAAAGACAAACTCATGCTATTTGTTACAGCTTGGATGGAGTTGGAAGGGATTATGGTAGCCATAATAAGTCAGAATGAAAAAGATAAATATCAGATGGTTTCACTTACCCGTGGAACATAGAGAAACCAAACAAAAGGTAAAAAAGTCAAAACTAGCCAGCCGACCATAGATCTGAGGCTTTTAGCAAGGGAGGGTGAAGGAGGGGTTAAAACAGGGGATGGAAGAGCACAGGAGAATGTGATGATGGTTCATGGGTGATAGGGTGGAGGAAGAACTATGGGGGTTCAACAATGTAGGAAAAATTATTAAAAAGAAAAATAAAACATAGGACCAGGTGGTTTCAGTAATGCATTCTACTAAACCTACAAGATGAACTAATACTATTTTATCCATACTCTTTAATAAATTGGACAGTGAATTCTTCCAAATACATTTTGTCAGGCCAAAAGCACTCTGATACCAAAGTAGATAAGGACATCACAAGAAAAGAAAACTATAGACCGATATACTTGATGAACATGCAAAAATCCTCAACAAAATTCTAGCTAACTGAATTCAATAATACAATAAAAGGATCATGCACCATGACCAGATGTGTTTATTCCTGGTTGCAAGATGGTTCAACATCTGCAAATCAATTAATGCAATTACCTGTCAAAAAGGAAATGTATTTCATATGTTTATAACAATAGTTGTAGAGAGAAAATTTGCCAAGATCCAATACCATTAATAATACAAATTTCAACCAAATGGTGATAAAAGGAGCATGTCTCAATATAATAAATAAGCATGCCTCATATGTAACAAACTCACAACTAACATCATGCTTAATGGTGAAAAACTGAACGTTTTCCCTCTAAGATCACATATAAGACAAGGATAACCACTGACAACTATCATTCAATATTGTATTGGAAGTCCTATTCAGAGGAATTAGGCAAGAAAAAGAATTAAAAGATACCTAAATTGGAAAGAAAAATTAAAACTATCACTATTACAGCTAATATGATAACATACACTTGAAAACCTTAAGTACTCCACTAAAAAACTATTAGAAACAAATCAATAAAGTGACCTTAAGGAAGTCATTTAATCTTGCTGAGCTCTAGTTTTCTTTTGTGTAAAATAAAGTTGCTGTGAGGATTAAACAGAATTATATATTAAAATGCTCAACTCATGTAAATAACAATGTTATGGTTCATAAAATTTATTCCCCTTCCTACTCCCTTTTATCTTTATGGGAGTAACGAATACTAGGAAAACAAGTAAGTCATAAAATAAGGTCCTTGCCCTCAAAGGAAATGGGAAAATTAAATTAAAACTTGCTAATCTAAGATTTTTTACTTTGTTCTGATTGTATACAATCTAAGAATTTCATCAAATATTGGTGGACTCAGTAGGAAGCAGGCACATGATCATTGGGGTTTTTAGTCAAAGCTAGATGACAACTCATTTGAGAAATACAAGAAGGGATTTCTAACATTTTCTGATATGAAAACACATTATGAGAGAGTAAGGAACAAAGAGGTACAAAAGTCTTGGTCTCTATTACTTTCCAATTTTTGATGTAACAAGTTACTGTCACACATTTAGTAACTTAAAATAAACCAATTTATTATCTCATAGTTCAGGAAGTCAGAAGTCTAAAATAAAAGACTTGGCATGGCTATGTTATTTCTGCAGGTTTCAGGGGAGAGTCTGTTTCCTTGCCTTATTCAACTTCTAGAGGTCACCCATATTCCTTGTCTTATAGCCTCTTTTCTTAAAATATCACAACCTCTTGTTTCTGGAATCACATCTATTACTCATTCTGATCCTGTTGCTTCCTTACCTTTCATGAAGACCCTTGAGATTACATTGATCCCACATTCATAATTTGGGATAATCTTCCTCATCTCAAGATACTTAACTTAATCACAATTGCAAAATCTCTTTTACTATGTAAAATAGAATATTCACAGGTTCAAAGGATTAGGAGGTGAACATCTTTAGTGGGATATTATTCATCCTACTGTAAGTACCATAGTTCAAGACAATCATTGGGGTCAGAAAAATAAAGATGGTATTTGCAGAGGTGGTAAATTTTGAAGGGTATTAGGATAAGAGGGGGTCATTCCTGGGTTGGAAAATGACATGAGCACAAGAAATGGGGTAGAAATCAGCTTAATTTATAGGGGATTGTTTTTTAAAAATATTTATTTATGTATGCATACAAAAACTAAGGTACAGGCCAGAGGTGTGGGGAGTGAGAGGATTCATCAGATACAGAGTGGGGAACAGAACAGGCAGATCTACTGAAATACACTGCTGAGGGGAGCAGCAGGCGAGACAGAAGAGGTCTGCTGCACCATGTGGGTAGCTACCTGGCCGGCTGGGGATCAAACTCATGCTGCAGAGACTGTGAACAGCCTTATAGTGCTATGCTTAACCTCTTGCACCACCAGGGAGGCCCTATAGGGAACTATTAAAGAGATTGATTAAATGCAGTGTGAAAGGTGCAATCAAATGGGAGAAGAAAAAGACCATATCAAAAGTCAGACCAAAGGGATCCAAATTTGGTAGAATTGCAATTGTGAGTTACTGTGAGATCCAAATAAGTCTTCAAGATACATCATGAATTCAGCATTTCAGAATGACTGGCTTAGCCATGTAGGGATGGGAGTGGGGGCCCCAAGGTGAACTAAGGTTGAATGGTTTTGTCTGCTCTGAAGCATCACTTACATCTATGTTACTTTGAGAACACCTAAAAACACATTGGTAACAATTTCCAAGGAAAGAGAAAAAGCCAGAGTAAGATAAGTTTGGTCTTTGTTTTCTTAGAGAATTAGAATAAAAAGACAACAACCAATTTGTTTTGCAAATAAAGACAATTTCTATGTGCTTAAGGCAGTTTTTAAAAAGATAGAATATATATGCTAGTCTTACCTCATTGCCACATTACTTCCATCAATGACAATTGGCCTCAAATTGTCACTGTCATCTATTTCATCTTCAAGAGACAATTCAGGGCTTGCAATCTCTCTGGAGCTGGGCCACCGAGGCACTAACAGACTCACATTGACTTGCCCTTCTGAATCACCTTTGTTCCCAAGTCTGACAAGCTCTGCCAATACGTCATTAATAAGTGATTCTGGGCCCAGTTTGTTCAGCACTGATTGAATTTGTTCCTCGGAATAACCCAGTTTTAGAGCAAAATCCATCTTAAGTTGGTATTCCTTTTCCAAGTCAGGCTTCCCATGCTGTACAATGCTGCTCTGGGAAAAACTTGGACGATCTAGACAAGGTGATCTACAGAGCTGGCGGTGTGACTTATATGGAATCTCCTTTTTCTTTAGCTGACTGTCCCCAGGGTGGAAGTTGTCATTTTTGCCACTCTTAATGCTCATAAGTTCAGGATCACTCTCAGAGCTTATCCATTCTTCAGAATCAGCATTTTCTTGCTCCCTGCTGTCTTGCCTAGGCTGCTGCCTTTCTTCCTTAGAAGAATTCTCCATTTTTTGTGCTTCCACTGCAGCTGTGGCTGTCATACCCATTTAGTGGGCAGTCTGAGGTGTAATGAGCTTTTTCTTTTTACCCTCTTTGGAATCCTTGTATAGTGGCATCCCTTTGTGGTACAATGCGGTGGTAGTGATGGTGCAAGAGTTTGCCTGTTTCATTTGGTATTTTCAGATGTTAATAGTCCCTACAAATAAACACACACACCATTATCATGTTTAGTAAAATTCAGGAAAAGAAATTTAAAATGCAGATGTTTCTTCCTAAAATCCTACAGATTGTCTGACATTTTATTTTCTTAAAATGATTGTACTCACTTTATATTGAAAATATTCTCTAATAATTCTAGACATAAAATTTCAGTGGGGGAAGTAATGCTATAATTTCTACACATACACACACAAACATACATGTACACACACTCAGTCACAGCTAGAGTTAACTGTGTATCTCAAAAACTCTGAGAAAGCGAAAAATGTCATTTTAGCAGGGTGCAAGAATATATACATCCTTGAAAGGACTGTCTGTTTTCCTTTCTATCTGGTTAAATTTTTCAGACACTATACTGGATATTTCTTGCAAAACTGAGCTCCACTCCTGAAGAGCACAAACTCTCCAACACTGCTCTGTGCAAAATAATAAGGATCCCATCTAGAGGGGGAGACTGGACAGTCATTTAAAATTGCGCTCAAGGAATTGAAGTAGACTATAAGGATAACAAATAGAAGTGTGCTCCAGATAAGAAAAGAGGTATATGTGCACTCATGAATTTTATCTTCAGCTTTTACTTATTACATTTGCTAAATAAAAGCAGAATATTGATTCAGCTTACATGAGAAACTAGAAAATTTTTAAAAGCATATTAATTACAAAGAGAATTAGGAACAATTTTATTTCTAAACATGTCCTCTTATATCTACTTCATCTGTTACCAGTGGTTTGAGTTCTAACCTGAACAAAGTGTTTCCTTTTATTTGAGCCTTGGTTTGCTCATATGTAAAATGAGGATATTGATGTCATCTCACAAGGTAAGGATTTCATTTCATGAGCTAAGATAGTACTTATCAGGGCCTCCCTGATGGCACAAAGAGTTAAGATGCAACCTGTGAATCTATCCACAGCCACTGCTGCACGAGTTTGAGGCCTGGCCAAGGAGGCACCCACATAGCACAGCAGACCTCTCCTGGCTTGCCCTCTGCTCCTCTTAGTAGCGTGTTTCAGTTGATCTGCCTGTTCTGCTCCCTGCTCTGTCCCTGGTAAATTCTCTCACCCCCTACACATCTGGCCTGTACCCCAGTCCTTGTATATATAAATAAATAAATCTTTAAAAAAAGAAAGTACCTATAAAAGTGAGCTAAGCAACACATTTAAAGTATGTGACAGATACCTCCAGGGGTTTGGTTAAAAAAAAAGAGCACTGAGGTAAGGCTGTAGACCTGTGAGCACTGACACCTCTGCTTACTAATCTAAAAGCTGTGTAACCAGCATACTTGGGTTCCCCATTGCAATTCAATTTATTTACAGAAACAATAAAAGTTATCAATAACTTTAAGAATATTATGAATAACTACATTTTTAGTTTAGGAGAGTCATATTTGAAAACATCACATGTATACAGTATTGATATCTCAGAACTGAAATTCAGACAGCATGAGTTCTCTAATGATTATATTACTTATCTGTGACTTCAGAATTTTCCCATAATGAATTAGCCAACACATAAATACCCATTTTACTTTTACTTCTCCACAAATCTTTGTTATTTGATTTGTAAAGCCTACTTCCATATTGAGGAAATTGCTGGCCTGCCTGCAAGGCTGTTGGAGGCTGACAACCCCATACCAACTATCCAGAAATGAGTGAAGGCAGAGGGAGGGCTCCACAAACAAGGGTGAACAACTAGTCCCAGGAAATTGCAGGTCTGCCTACAAGGCTATTGGAGCCCAACAACCCTGTGCCCCACTTACAGAACAGAGTAAAGACAGAGGAAGGGCTCCACAATAAACTTGAACAGCCATTCCCAGGAAAGCACAGGCCTGCCTGCAAGGCTGTTGGAGGCTGGTTTCACTCACCCCACTTTTGGAACTGAGTAAAAGCAGAGGGAGGGCTCTGCAATCAACAATCAACAATGAGCAGCCAGTCTCATGAAAGCATGTTCTTGGCTGTTAGAGGCTAGCAACCCTGCATCCTGTTCTGGAACTGCGTGAAGGCAGAGGGATTGTTCAACAAACAAAGGCGAGCAGCTTGTCTCAGGAAATTGCAGGTCTGCCTGCAAGTCTGTTAGAGGCCAGCAATTCCATGGCCCCATTTGGAACTGATTAAACAGAGGGAGGGCTCTGCAATTAATAGTGAACAGCCAGTCCCAGGAAATCATGAATCTACCGACAAGGTTGTTTGAGCTGAGCAGCCCTGAGCCCTGCTTCTGGAACTGAGTGAAGGCAGAGGAAGAGCTCTGCAAACAAAGGTGAGCAGCTATCCCAGGCCTGCCTGAAAGGCTGTTGGAGACAGGCAGCCCCATGTCCTCCTTCTGGAACTGAGTAAAGGCAGAGGGAGTGTTCCATAAACAAAGGTGAGCAGCCAGTCCCAGGAAAGCTTGGGCTGGTCTGCAAGGCTGTTGGAGACTAGAAACCAACCCAGCATCCCTTCTAGAACTGAGTAAAGGCAGAGGGAGGGCCCACAAAGGCAGGGCCAATTTCGGGGAAGAACCTGCTGGCTCACGGGACTAATGGAGACCAGTGACCCCCAAGCACCCATTCTGGAACAAGTAAAGGTGGATTGGAAGAATCAACATTATTAAAATGGCCATCCTCCCAAAAGCAATATATACATTCAATGTTATTCCAATAAAAATTCCAAGGACATTCTTCAAAGAAATAGAACAAATACTGATGAAATTCATATGGAACCACGAAAAACTATGAATAGCCAAAGCCCTACTGATGAAAACAATGGAGAAAGGGAGGCGAATCAACATGGTGGCGAGGAGACGCTGCGAGTAAGATCTCCCATTAAAAAAAGTTAATAGGGAGGAAAAGTGGCAGGTCCCAGTGAGAACTGGGACACGGAAGATAAACTGGTGGCTCCAGCAAACTACCCGAAGAAGAAAGTTGCCATAAAAGAGGACTAGAAGGGAGGAAAGCTCAGAACCCTGCTACCCTCCCCCACCCACAAAGTCGGCATTCTCCGACCAACAGAAAGGAGGAAAAAACAAACGAAAACGACCAACAAGAACAAACTACGCATCAAGCAGGACTGTGAGTGGAAAGGAACTATTTCGGCCACCACACCCCGTGAACTGGAGCTGTGGAGAACCCTACAGGATTCGCCGTGGAAGTGAGCCATCGGCTCCAGGCGCCATTAGAGAACAACAGAGACCCCCGGAGACCTGCACACAGCCTTGGGCCAGCCGGTAAGCTTGCACGGACAAGCGGTGCACTTGAAAAGCAAATGCAGATCATGGCTGCCCAGGTACCCGCACCTGCGACCTAGGCTTGAGGGGAGAATGCGGGGGCCCTCACTGAGGTGAAAGTCGCTCACTGAGTAAACAGGAACCAGGCACTCAGGCACGGGAGCGGGGTGCAAAGGCGCCATTTCTGCGAACACTGAACTGGGCTACAGCCCGCGTCCTGGACCTGAGGGCTTTGGAACTGAGGCCAGGGGCATGAAATTCGGGGTGTGGGTTCTCCACGATGGTGGGGCACAAGGCAGAAACAGCACCCCAAAGCCGTTGAGGTTTACCCTACCATTCCACTCTGTTCCCTGTCCCACGGGGTGAAAAAAACAGCTCCCCAAGGACACTAGGAGAGATCTCTGGCGCCACCTAGCGAACAGAAAAAAAAGTCACTAACACCCCATAGAACAGGGACCTTTCTGCAGAAAAGACTGCTTGAAACCAGCAGAAGGCTCCTGGAGGAGCCAGTGGCGAGCTGGGAAGTTAGCCTACACCAGGCCCCTTCCGATCAGCAGTCTGAGCCCACAGGGGGAGCGGGCACCCACGGCTGGGGCAGACCTGGTGTGCAGAAGAGTGTGCCTGAGACCAGATGTGCAGGGAGTGCGTCCTGCATCGCCATTTTAGAACAGGGACATTTCTACAGTAAAGACTGCCTGAAACCAGCAAAAGGCTCCTGGAGGAGCCATAGGTGAGCGGGGAAGTTCGCCCATGCCAAGCCCCTTCTGGCCTGCAGTCCAAGCCCAGAGAGGGAGCGGGAACCCACCGCTGAGGCAGACCAGGCACACAGGGGAGTGTGTCCCCACATTGGCATTTTAGAACAGGGACCTTTCTTCAGTAAAGACTGCTTGAAACCGACAGATGGCTCCCGGAGGAGCCAGAGGGGAGCGGAGAAGTTCATCCAAGATGCCGGCCAGTCCCAGCAACACAGTGTCACAATGCATATGACAAATTAGAAAACAGACAGTAGGGAGTAGAAGAACCACAGACAACCTAACAACTCCTCAGGAAAAAAGCACACCACAAAAATAAAACTACCCCGCAGATTGCAACAACAGTAACCTGAGAACTTTTGTGCCTTCCAGAAAGAGACTTTAAAATTGCCATGAATTCCTTCTGCCTGCTCTGCTCCCCACTCTGGCTCTGGTGAATTCCAAACAAACAAATAATAAAAAATAAATAAATAAGACATGCCTCTAGAAAATTAAAAAAAATAAAATAAAATAAAATAATATTGCCATGATTAAAAAAGTGACAGAACTCATAAAGGAAAACGATGAGAAAAATAATCAACGATCAGAAGAATAAAATTGAGTCCCTAAAGGGGGAAGCAAAAGAAATACAGGAGATCAAAGAATTAATGGAGGAACTAAAGAACTCTGGGAAAAGCAATGAAAGCAGAATAGATGAAATGAAAGAATGAATAAGCACTCTTGAAGACACAGAAATAAAAAGAACCAAAAAAGAAAAGGAAGGAGAAGTACGAAGGAAAAAGATTGAAGAAAGACTTGGGGAACTATCTGACTCCATGAGGAAAGAAATAAAAGAGTTATAGGAATCCCAGAAGGAGAGGAGAGAGATGTAGGAACATAGAAAATATTCAAAGAGATAATTGAAGAGAACTTCCCAAATGTGAAGAAGGAGCTGAAAATTGATATACAAGAAGTAAGAAGAACACCAAACTTCCACGACAAAAGGAAAAATACAGCAAGACACATAATAGTAAAGCTCCCAAGAATCCAGGACAAGGAAAAAATAATGAAGCTGACAAGAGGGAAGAAACAGATAACATTCAAAGGTAAACCAATCAGGCTGACATCAGACTTCTCCGAAGAAACACTACAGGCAAGGAGACAGTGGAGGGACATAGTCAACAGACTCCAAAAAAACAAATGCTAACCAAGAATACTCTATCCCACAAAGTTCTCCTTCCTCTATGAAGAAAGAATAAGGACCTACCCAGACAAACAGAAACTCTGGAATTTCATTACGACTAAAGTCCCACTCCAAAAAATACTACAAGGAATCCTAGAGCCAAAAACAACAGAGGAAAGAATAAGAATAACAAAGACAAATAAAAAAAAATTATTAAATAAATCAACATGCAAAAGTCAGTAGCCTTCCTAAACACAAAAAATAAATATGAAGAAGAAATAAAAAAAGTCCCTTTTATTATCAAAACAAAAAAAAATCAAATACTTGGGAATAAATCTAACAAAAGAGGTAAAGGACCTATACAAAGAAAACTACAAAACACTGTTAAAAGAAATAGAAGAAGACACAAAGAAATGGAAAGACATCCCCTGCTCATGGATTGGGAGAATAAACATTATTAAATGGCCATCCTACCAAAAACAATATACAGATTCAATACTATTCCAATCAAAATTTCAATGTCATTCTTCAAAGAAATAGAACAATTATTGATGAAATTCATATGGAATCACAGAAAACCCCGAATAGCCAAAGCTCTCCTGAAAAAAAAAGAAGGGAATGGAGGCATCACACTCCCAGACTTCAAACTATACTACAAAGCCATGATCATCAAAACTGCATGGTATTGGAACAAGAACAGACATACAGACCAATGGACTCGAATAGAAAATCCAGAAATAAACCCACAGATTCATGGTCAACTAATCTTTGACAAAGGAGCAAAGACTATGCATTGGAGCAAAGAAAGTTTGTTCAATAAATGGTGCTGGGAAAACTGGTTCGCACATGCAAAAGAATAAAGCTTGACCACTACCTCACACCATACATAAAATCAACTCAAAATGGATTAAAGAACTAGACATAAGACCTGAAACCATAAAATACATAGAAGGAAATATAGGCAAAACACTACGTGATTTGCATATCAAAGACATCTTTACAGACACATCACCCAAAGCAGTGATAGTGAAGGCAAAGATAAACAGCTGGGACTGCATCAAATTAAAGAGCTTCTGCACAGCAAAAGAGAAAATAAAAGAAAAAAACAAAGAGAAACCCCACCAACTGGGAGAAAATTTTTGCACACAACACTAATGATAAAGGACTGATCACAAAAATCTGCAAAGAGCTGATGAGACTCAACAACAACAAAGAAAATAATCCATTCAAAAAATGGGCAGAAGAGCTTAAAAGAAACTTCTCTGAAGAGGAAATGCAAATGGCCAACAGGCATATGAAAAAATATTCAACATCACTTGTAATCAGGGAAATGTAAATCAAAACTACCATGAGATACCATCTTACACCAGTGAGAATGGCACATATTAAAAAAAAAACTAGCAACAACGAATGTTGGCGAGGTTGTGGAGAAAAAGGAACTCTTCTGCACTGTTGGTGGGAGTGCAAACTGGTCCAACCACTATGGAGAGCTGTGTGGAGATTTCTGGACCTACTAAACATAGAGCTTCCATATGATCCAGCAATTCCACTCCTAGGTATTTATCCAAAGGACACAGAAACATCAATTCCAAAGAGCTCCTGCACCCCTATGTTTATAGCAGCACTATTTACAATAGCTAAGCTTTGGAAACTACCCAAATGCCCAAAACTAGATGACTGGATCAAGAAGATGTGGTACATATATACCATGGAATATTACTCAGCATTCAAAAAAGATAAACACATGCAATTTGCAGCAACATGGATCTCGCTGGAAGGGATCATGCTCAGCAAAATAAGGCAGAAAGAAAAAGAAAAATACCAGATGGTCTCACTCATAGCAGGAATCTAGAAAACTTAAATAAGGGACCAGGAAAATGAATAACTATAAGAAAGTGAAAATCAAAATCATCAAAAAACTATGAATCAGTGACACTCTATGGGGTGTAGGGTGCGGAAGGGGATTGATTGGGGTCAAAATAAGGGTGTTGCAATTGTATGGGGAATAAAAAATAAAATTTATTATTAAAAAGAAATGGAGAAATGAGGTATCACACTTCCAAACTTCAAGCTATACTACAAAGCCATAATAATTAATAGAGAGCCCAGAAATAAAGCCACAATTATATGAAAAACTAATCTTTGACAAAAGAACAAAGAATATGCAATGGAACACGGATAGTTTGTTCAATAAATCGTGCTGGGAAAACTGGACCTGCACATGCAAGAAAATGTAACTAGATCACAACCTCTCACTGTTCACAAAGATCAACTCAAAATGGATAAAATAACTGGACATAAGACCTGAAACCATAAAATATATAGAAGAAAATATAGGCAAAACAGGACAAGACATACATCACAATGACATCTTTAAAGACTCATCTACCGAAGCAGTGACAGTGAAGACAAAGATAAACACCTGGGATTACATCATACTGAAAAGCTTCTGTACAGCCAAAGAGACATTAACCAAAATAGAAAGACACCCCACTGTTTGGGAAAAAATATTTGCACTCTGGTCAACTGATAAGGGACTGATCACAAAGATATTCAAAGAACTCACAGGACGCAACAAAAACAAAATAAACAATCCAGTCAAGAAATGGGCAGAATAACTTAAAAGACATTCTCCAAAGAGGAAATGCAAATGGCCAACAGGCATATGAAAACTGTTCAACATACCTTATAATCAGGGAAATGCAAATCAAAACCACCCTGAGATACCACCTTACAGCAGTAAGAATGGCACATATCAAAAAAAGAAGCAACAACAAATGTTGGCAAGGATGAGGTGAAAAAGGAACTCTCCCTCATTACTGGTGGGAGTGCAAACTGGTCCAACCACTATGGAAAGCTGTCTGGAGGTTCCTCAGTCTACTAAGAATGTAGCTACCATACGATCCGGCAATTCTACTCCTTGGGATCTACCCAAAGGACACAAAAACAGTGACTGAAAAGAGCACCTTTACACTTATGTTTATTGCAGCACTATTTACAATAGGTAAAACCTGGAAACAACCCAAATGCCCAAAAATAGATGACTGGATCAAGAAGATGTGGTATATATACACAATGGAATATTATTCAGTAATCAAAAAAGATAAACTCATGCCATTCACAGCAATGTAGACGGAGCTAGAAGGAATTATGCTCAGTGAAATAAGCCAGAAGGAAAACAAAAAATATTGGATGGTTTCCCTATAACAGGAATATAGGGGAACCAATTAGGACATCAGTGTAAAAAAAAATAATAATTACAGTACAAACCCCAACAAAGCAAAAACAGACAATTGTAAACCAGAAACATACTGCAGGGGAGGAGGAGGGAGAGAGGTGAGAGGGAGGGAGGGAGGAGCACAGGGGATTGTGGTGATGGTGCATGGGTGCCTTGGGGAAGGAAATTATATGGGGACTCAATCTGAGGGGGTAAGGGGAAGAAAATATTGTCTAAAAATGTAAAAAATTTGATAAATGTTAAAAATAAAAAAAAAAGTAGAGGGAGGCCCTGGCAAACAAAGGTGAGCAGTGAGATCCAGGACAGTTCCCTCTGGCCAGCACATGGGTGTGGGAAGCCGGCAACCTCCATGCATTCATGCACCCTATCTGGAGACAGCAAGTAAAACCAGAAAGGCACAAAAAAGGTCCAGTCCCCTCCGGGAGCAGAAACAACTTGGAAGAGTGCCTTTTGGCCCACACACAGTGTAACAGTCGGGGTGAACCCCTACTGTATGCACAGAACATGCCTGGCATTGTAGGTTAAGATACTTATGTAGGGGAAGAGACCAGCAGCATTCAGAGACTTGGTGATCTTCAGGGATAGTGCCCATCAACCCATCCACAGCATCACAGTCCTTGTGAAGTCTGGCATAACAGTGCCAGACTCGGTCTGACCACCAGTCCCTGACTTTCCAGTAGGAGCTCCCTGAAACATGCTACCAGTACCAGTGGCACAATGGCCCAGCACATAGAACAAACTTGAAAACCAAAAAAAGGAGAAGGAAAAATACAAATAACCAAGCAAACCAGGGGAATAAAACACCACAAAAAGAAAATCAAGCTCCAGAACTCAACAACAATGACATGGAAGAACTTCTCCACCTGACAATGTTACTGCCTGTAACATTGCAGAGATGATTAAGGCCTGTCAAATAGTCAGCACTGAAATCCATGAGATGCAGGTCCTTGCCTCCACTTTACAAACTGTTTCCAAAATGTTTTACTTGTGGCAAAGAGGGCCATTTTTCTAAAGATTACCACTTAAAACAAAATAATTTGGGCAAGCCCAGACAAAAATGTCCAAAGTGCCACAAAGGATTTTATTTGGCCAATAATTGTTATTCTAAATATGATGTTGAAGCAAATCCAATTTTGGGAAATGAGGTGGTGGGGGGGTGCTCCTATTCCCATGCCCTGTCAAAGATGGGAAGCCCCCAGAACATAGGGCATCTGCCCTCTGACCCCTAGTTCTAAGGAGGAACTACCCCCTAGACCATAGGATTGTCCATTCAATACTCTACCACTGAGGGTCTCTATCCTGGCTATGGGGATGTTCTTACTTCACCTTTGCCCCGTGTATTATGGGCATGTCTCTGCTGCCTCCCAGATGTGTGTGTGGGGGGACTGGACTGTCCTTTTGTTCACCTTGTGATACCATTTAGTCTGTTCTATGGGTAGAAAATGCTATTTCCCAGTCTTGAAGTCTAGACTGTTTAATGCAAAAACTTCTGTTACGCTGAACTTGCTAACAAGCTATACAGAATGCTTATTGGTTGAGTAAAAACTTCTAAGGGCCTCCCTGTTGACCTAAGTCTCAGCACTATCACTGCTACGGCCTGAGTATGATCCCTGGTTAGAGAGCTAACCCACAAATGGTGCAGCAGACCTCTCCTGTCTCTCCCACTGCACCCCGTAGCAGTGTATTTCAGTAAATCCACCTGTTCTGCTACCCAGAATCCTCTCATGCCCTGCACTGCTGACCTACATCCCAGTTCTTCTATAAAAAGATAAGTAAATAAATAAAACTAAGAAGAGTTCTTGAAAATAAAAATGTTTTGAAAAAACTTCCAAATTGCATTTGGGCCTGTAACAAGTTTTGTTTCTTGTTAAAACTAATTAACCTGGTAAAAACGCTAGTATGAAAATGCAGCTTTCTGCGAATTAAATTCCAAAGCTTAGATTTCTGCTAAGAATCTAGGAGTAGGGCATCCCTGGTGGTGCAGGCGGTTGAGCACAGCACTGTGAAGCTGTCCGCTGCCTCTGCAATGCCGGTTCAATCCCCGCTGGCCTCGGAGAAACCCACATGGTAAGCAGACCTCTCCTGTCTCACCCGCTGCTCAGTTCAGCAGTGTATTTCGTCAGTCTGCCTGTTCTGTTCCCCACTCTGTCTATGGTGAATCCTCTCACCCTCCCGTGCATCTGGACTGTACCCCGGCTCTTGTATAAATAAAATAAATCTTAAAAAAAAAAAGAATCTAGGAGCAGACAAACTGCAAAATAAGATCTTAATCTGTATCTTCTGTCTTCTCTATGCATGGTCCATAAAAAGTGTTCTTTTGTCTTGGAAATGTCCTTAGTCTCAGTGAGATAAAGGAGAAACAAAGTAAAGCTAATGGATCATGTCTTAGTAATGCAAAACTAAGGAAAATTTTGTTATCTGAAGAAGTTTGTAAAAATTTAGAAACCAAATTGGTAAAAAGCTCCATGGTTCATAAATACTGTTAAAGTAATCAGTTCTTAAGCAATAATTGGCAATAATTCTTAAGCAACTTGGCAATAATTTTTTAAGGTTTATTTATTTATATATACAAGCACTGGGTACAGTCAGAAGTGCAGGAGGTTGAGAGAATTCACCAGACACAGAGAAGAGAGCAGAACAGGCAGACTGACAAGGTACACTGCTGAGGGGAGCAGTGGGCGGCAGGAGAGGTCTGTCGCGCCATGTGGTACTCTCACCTGGCGGCTGGGATTTGATCCGGTGCTGCAGAGGCTACAGGCAGCCTCGTAGCCCAGCGCTCAACCACTGTGCCACCGGGGAGGCCCTGGCAATAATTTTAAAAGAAAATCAAGATAGCTCTGTCTGTCCTTGTCTTTTACTCTGGAGGATTAACTATAAATGGTACTTATAGTGAATCCCAAATTTTGGTATTTCAAGCTAGAATTTTGGTAAATAAAACCTAGTTTAAAACTTGATGGTTTAATTTGAAATATGCATGACTAAAGGTTATAACGTTGGGTTTTACTACTTTATTCTATGTTTAAAAGTATTTGCTTAAATAGAAAGCTCATGGTAATCTGTATAAGAAGGGTAATTAGCCTAGTCTATATTAACAAAGGTAAATTTGCTTTTAAGTTTTTTTTTTTTAACTAAATTTCTTTTGATAAATTTCCTTTCCAAGAACATTAATCCACTTATCTTTTCCCTTTGGAGAAAAAAATGTCTTTGTTCCCCTGGTAAATGCCCTAATTGACTTATTTTTTCCTCTTTGACCTCGCAAAAAATTCAAGATGGACTCTAAAGCCATGTAAATGAGCTACTCAGCCATACTGAGTCTCTCACAAGTATGCAGGAAATGTATATGATGTTAAGTTTCTCTAATTTTTCTTGTTTTTTTCAATCTATCTACTTCTTGCCTAAGAAGAAACTTGGTATATGGGATTGTTGCATTTGCAACTCTGCAATTAATTTAAAATTCCACTCCTAAGAAAAAACTAAAGCTATATTTGGTATCTCCACCTGTTCTTTTTAATCATTATTTACGTGTCTGCCACATCTTAAACTAAGGTTTTGCTAAGTTTAATAATAAAAATTTGTTAAATATAGAATCATTCAATCTAAAAATTACTACGTTCTCGTTCTCAGGTTTACCTTTAAGCTCCTTATTGTAAGGAAACTAAAATTTAATAGCAGTTCACCTACAAGAACATTGAAGCATATGTCTGTGTGTAAGTTGTCTAGTCTAAAGAAATGATAGTATAACAGGTATTATAATGTCTTACAATCTAAAGATTAAAAACTAGTATGTAGTTACTCTGAATACAAGTAAAGTGTGGTATATATTTAAAAAGGAAATAATGTACTGAGAATGGATATATCGGAATAGGTAATCTATCTTAGGAAAATTTTAAATGAAATAGTGACCTTCAAAATGAAATAACATTGAAAAAATTAGAAAGCAAAAGAAAGTGTTGAAGATCTAAGAAAACTATCTTAGGAAAAGAAATTTTGTGTGCTCAAATGACTTTCTATAAGAATATTTAACTTTAACAGTAGTGTACCCACATAAAAACAAACTTTAGTCCTCCTTGCATATGAAAACAAAAAGTATTCTTTTTTATTTAAATATTTTATTTTATATAATTATTACATCTTTTTTCATCTTTGCACAATGTATGCATTTTCATTTTGGTTATATTCCCATATACAATTGGCACCCCCTTATTTTGACTCTTGTCCTTCCTTTCCCCCCCCCTTTCTCCCCCCTCCTCCTGTAGTGTGTCTCTGGTTTATAGTTGCTTGTTGATTTGATTTTTACTTTGTATTGATTAGTCTTTTTCCTGGTCTCTTATTTAGGTTTCTAATTTCTGCTATGAGTGAGACCATCCGGTATTTTTCTTTTTCTTTCTGACTTATTTCGCTGAGCATGATCCCTTCTAGCTCCATCCATGTTGCTGCAAACTGCATGTATTTATCTTTTTGGATTGCTGATTAATATTCTATTGTGAATGTGTACCACATCTTCTTGATCCAGTCATCTATTTTTGGGCATTTGGGTTGCTTCCATAGCTTAGCTATTGTATATAGTGCTGCTATAAACATAGGGGTGCAGGTGCCCTTTGGAATTAATATTTCTGTGTCATTTGGGTAAATACCTAGGAGTGGGATTGCTGGATCATATGGAAGCTCTATGTTTAGTAGTTCAAGAAATTCCCCACAGCTGTCCATAGTGGTTGGACAGTTTGCACTCCCACCAAAGTGCCACAAGTTCTTTTTCTCCACACTCCTCGCCAACATTTGTTGTTGCTAGATTTTTTATATGCTCCATTCTCACTGGTGTGAGATGGTATCTCATTGTAGTTTTGATTTGCATTTCCCTGATTACAAGTGATGTTGTAATTTTTTCATATGCCTGTTGGCCATTTGCATGTCTTCTTCAGAGAAGTTTCTTTTTAGCTCTTCTGCCATTTTTTGACAGGATTATTTTCTTTGTTTTTGTTAAGTCTCATCAGCTCTTTATAGATTTTTGTGATCAGTCCTTTATCGTTAGTGTTGTGTGCAAAAATGTTCTCCCAGTTGGTGGGGTTTCTCTTTGTTTTTGTTATTGTCTCTTTTGCTGTGCAGAAGCTCTTTAATTTGATGTAGTCCCAGCCGTTTATCTTTGCCTTCACTATCACTGCTTTGGGTGATGTGTCTGTAAAATGTCTTTGAGGTGCATGTCATGTAGTGTTTCACCTATATTTTCTTTTATGTAATTCAAAGGAGCAAATATGCACTGGAGCAAAGAAAGTTTGTTCAATAAATGGTGCTGGGAAAACTGGGTCGCTACATGCAAAAGAATGAAGCTTGACCATCACACTGCACAAAAACCAATCCAAAATGGATTAAAGAACTAGACCTAAGACCTAAAACAACAAACAAACAAAAAAGTATTCTTAGGCTGCTTTTACTAGCTTCTCATAATAAATTATTTTTTTAAGATTTAATTATGCATACAAGAACTGGGTTACAGGCCAGAGGTGTCGCAGGTGAGAGGGTTCACTGGAGACAGAGAGGGGAACAGAACAGGCAGACTGACTGTAATGCATTGCTAAGGGGAGCAGTAGGTGAAACAGGAGAGGTCTGCTGTGCCATGTGGGTTAGCTCCCTGGCCAGGAATCAAACTTGTGTTGCACTGTCAGCAGATAGTTTCACAGTGCTGTCCTTAAACCCTTGCAACACCAGTGAGGCCTTCCCATAATAAATTAAATACTGCTTAGGTAATCTTGAAAAACTTGGCACTCTTTTACTCTCAGGTTACCTGAGAAAATTCTTATCAGCACTGCTGAGCCTTGTCATAGAAATAGATCTATTTTTAAAAATCCTTGTCACTCTTAGTAATTAAGTATCTTATAAAATTCTGTAAGTTTGTTAATCTTACGACAACTTTCCTAATATCAACAATTCTAAAATACTAAAGTCTTTGTCTTAAAACGACTCCTAAGACAAC
>NW_023601543.1:50743535-50778602 GCF_014898055.3 Talpa occidentalis
AAACATCTAATGTGTTTGTCCTCTACTCTGCATTGGGAGCCACTTTCAGTAACAACATAGGAGCTAAAAGCAATCCTTTTCTCCCTGTTCAATTCTTCTTGTCTGAAAAGCTCTTCTTCCTTCAGGCTTTCAAGGATGAGTGGATTTATAAATGTCAGCCCTCTATTTTCAGAATTACAAGCCACCATTACAAAGGTTGCATACAAAACTTAACAAAAGTCATGTTTCTGTAACTGAAACAACTGTATCTTCACTTTCATGGATGTTTTCCCAACCAGCGTAACATGGCCACTGAACTTGATGTCCTGTTTCTGAACTTAAGCTCTTCTTACACATTTCCAATCTTGTCCACCAAGGTTATTAACTATTGATACAAAAGCCATCTCAGCCTGAATGATTTTCTGGTGCACATTAAGCACCAAATCCTTTTTTTAAACATTTATTTGTTTATTATGCATACGAGCTGGGGCACAGGCCAGAGATGTGGAGGTGAGAAGATTCACCAGAGACAGAGTTGAGGGCAGGACAGGCAGACTGACTGAAAACACTGCTGAGGGAGCAGTGGGCAAGACAGAGAGAGGTCTGCCCACCATGTGGGTTGCTCTCTGTGGGCCTGGGATCAAACTTGTGCTGCAGAGGATGTGGATTACTTCACAGTGCGTGCTTAACCCTTGCGCCAACAGGGAGGCCCCCAATTCTACCAAATCTTACAGTGTTTTGGACCATCAAATATTTTTTTTTTTTCATAATTCAGGCTCACTGCTGAAAGATAAGAGAACATCAACAAAACTGTCTTTCATTTTCCTAGGTGGCAGTCCTTTCTGTGACTCAGTCAAAAAAAAAACAAAAAAAAAAAAAAAAAAAAAAAAAACAAACTACAAAGTAATTTTGTTTTCTCCATTGCTTTTACATGGTTTCTCCTACTAACCATGGATACTCCTACTAACTCCTGCAAATCAAACTTCATAGATGTTCAACACTGTTTCTCAGGATTCTGGGAGCCTTGTTCAGCCCTCTGCTAGGTAAAAACAGCCCTTTATTCAAGGTGCAAAACCGCAGCACTACCTGCCTCATAGCATTCAGCAACAGCTCTTATCACCAGAGACCCGTGTCCGTGGCCCAAAGGTTGGTCAACTGAGGGAAGAAGGAGCCCTGATCTCACTCCCCAGCACTGCACCCTTACAGCTAGGCCCACCCCGTGCTCCCTGGGGCTAAAAATAGTTTTTATCTTTCATTGTTACTGATTGAAAACAAAAATCATGAATGCATTTAAGACTGGCATGATTTGGAAAAATACATTAGTCAGATGAAATTATATAATATTAGATGTAATTTGTTTTAAGAAGCTAAAAACGTTGTAACCAAATAACTACATGTTATAGATATAGAGTTGTGCTATAACTGGATTAGCAATATTATTGAGCAAATGATTATAAACTTACATTTTAATATAAAAAACAAAGAAACATATGTAGGCAAAAGCTGCCACCATTAACTCAAGAAATCTCCACCATGGAAAGAAGTATATTTTGTTATTCTTCAGTCTGTTCAGTTTGCTTTCCTGCTCCATCCTTAATTCCTATCCTTTCATTATGAAATACATGTGTTCATATTGCTTTTACATATTTATTTTCTAAGTTAACACTTCTACTAAAAATTTCACTTCATCTTTCCCAAAATCTATCAAACAACACCCTCCATGAAGACAGAAACACTTGTACATTTCTACTGAGCCAAAATCATTGATAATGTTGTTTTTTTTTTTTTAAACCCAATAGCCATATAGGACAGAGCTATACAACAACAGACAAAATCAAAAACAGTATAGTAAATTCTCAATTATGTATGTGTGGATTCATAATTTGTGGAGTAGTTCAATCAAGCTGTGCTTTAAAAGGCATGTTTTGAGAGACAGAGAGATTAGAGACACCTAGTTAGACAACTACCTTTCTTTTTCATTTCTAAAAGTTTTTCCTTAATAGTAGGCATTCTCAAAAAATATACTTATAAATCATGGAAAAAAAGGAACTCTCCTGCACTGCTGGTGGGAGTGCAAACTGGTCCAACCACTATGGAAAGTTGTGTGGAGGTTCCTCAACCTACTAAAGATAGAGCTTCCATATGATCCAGCAATTCCACTCCTAGGTATTTACCCACAGGACACAGAACCATTAATTCCAAAGGGCACCGGCACCCCTATGTTTATAGCACTACTGTTTACAATAGCTAAGCTTTGGAAAAAACCCATATGCCCAAAACTAGATGACTGGATCACGAAGATGTGGTACATATACACCATGGAATTTACTCAGCATTCTAAAAAGAAAACATGCAATTTGCAGCACATGGATGGCGCTGGAAGGGATCATGCTCAGTGAAATAAGCCAGAAAGAAAAAGAAAAATACCGGATGGTCTCACTCATATATAGCTGGAATCTAGAAAACTTAAATAAGGGACCAGGAAAATGAATAACTATAAGAAAGTGAAAATCCAAATCAACAAACAACTATGAACAAGAGACATTCTATGGGGGGTGGGAGGCAGGGCGGGGAGGGATTGGGGTCAAAATAAGGGTGTTGCAATTGTATGGGGAATATAAAAATGAAATTTATTTAAAAAATAAAATAAAATATAAAATCTACCCAGAAAAGAAAGAAAAAAGAATAAAAAAGAAAAAAAAAAAAGAAATATGAACCAGCTCAGCAAAGTGGCAGGATACAAAAACATCATGCACAAATCAGTTGCCTTCCTATATGTACCAACTAGGAGAAGAAATTAGCAAAGTCATCTCATTTAAAATCTCACCAAAATAAATTAAGTGCCTAGGAATTGATTGAACAAAGTAGGTGAAGGTCCTATAAAAGGAAAATGATAAAACACTGTCAAAAGAAATAGAATACACAAAAAATGGAAAGACATTCCCTTCTCATGAGTAGGAAGAATCAATGTCAAAACGGTCACTCTACACAAAGCAATCTATAGATTCAATGTAAACCCTATAAAAATCCCAATGATATTATTGGAAGAAATAGAACAAAGATTATGGAAATCATATGGAACCACAAAAAAAAAAAAAAAAAAAAAAAAAAAAACCTGAATAGCTAAAGCTATTCACTTACCAAAAAGCGGGGAAATGGGGTATCCTGCTGCTGGATTACAAACTATACTATAAAGTCGTTAATTAAGGAACACAAACACACCATTAAGGGAATAGATTCAGAAGCCCGGAAATAATAAAACCACACATTATGGCAACCAATATTATGATAATGAAGCCAAGCATATACTCTGGATCAAGGAAATTCTCTTCAATAAGTGGTGCTGGGAAAACTAGATTTCTTCGGGTAAAAGAATGAAACTAGACCATTATCTTACATCATACACAAAAATCAACTCAAATTTGATAAAAGATTTGGATTCTAAGATCTAAAACCTTAAAATATATATAAAAAAATAGGCAAACACTCCAGAAATACAGAAACATCTTTGTGGACTCATATCCAAAAGCAAGGAAAATAAAGGAACTAGGAGTATATCAAACTACAAAGCTTCTGTACAGCAAAAGAGTCAGTGATCAAAACAAAGAGACACTCTACTGAATGGTAGAAAATATTTGCATGCCATACATCTGATAAGGAATGGATATTGAAGATCTACAAAGATATTATACAACTCAACAAAAATAAACAAAAAAGCCAATAAATATGGAAAGAAGAACTAAAAAGGCAATTCTCCAAAGAAGATATGAAGATGGGCAAAAAACATATAGAAATTCTGTCATCATCACTGATCACTGGGCAAATGCACATCAAAACTACAATGAGATACCACCTCACACCTGTGAGAATGGCCCATATATATAAATAACAACAACAACAAAAACAGAAAGAAATGCTAGTGAGGGTGTGGAGGTAAATAAATCCTATTACACTGTTAGTGGGAATGTAGACTGGTCCAGCCTCTATGTAGAGAAGTGTGGAGATTCATCAAAAGATTAAAAATTGATATATCATATGACCTATACATTTTAAAATTATGTATTTATTCAAAAGTAAAAAAAAAAAAAACTAATTCAAAAGGAAGTCTGCATTCCAAGATGTGGAAACAACCTAAATATCCCAGTACATATGAGTTGACCAAGAAGATGTTATGTATGTATACACAATGTAATTCTACTCCATGATCAAAAAACATAAACTCTTGTCATTTCCAGCAACATGGATGCAACTGTAAGGGCTTACTCTAAGTTAAGTGAGCCATAAGCAGAGAGATAAATACCAAATGATTCCACTGTTCTGTGTAATCTAAAGAAATCAAAGAAAGAATCAAAGAAAAACTCTAGAACTTACCCTTGCAAGAAGATCATAAATCTGAGACATTCAGGAGGGAATGGGGAGACATTCAGGAGGAAGAGGGGGAGAGCATAAAACAAAGGGGTGTTGAGCACGATGGAATATGGTAGAGAACTATGGGTGCTTTGCTGTTGGAAAAAATCTGAGGGGAGAAATCCTATATTTTGAAAAAATAAACAAGCATGTTTTAAAAAAATAATTCTCTGATTGAAAATTCATGTAATTACATTTATAACATGAAATATTCTGATAATTAAATAACTTTATTTAATATTTATGGTTGATGTTAACAGGAATGCAGAGAATGGACCTCCAAAATCTGTTTGCACATAAAAATAATGAGAACACTGTCAAAAGTTATTAAAGTGAACTTTTCTAGATACAACCAAAGTCCTGAAATAATCCAAGGAGTGTTTATTAAAAAACAAACAAACAACAATAACAAATAACTAGCTGACCCTTAAAACAGAAAATGTTTCATATCCTCTCCCCAGTCATATGGTGAACTTGAAAGCCAACAGACTCACATTCATTATAGCCATGAGAACCAGCAGCCTAAAGGGCAACAAAGGAGGTAGCAGAATGAGTTTAGAACTTCCCTAAGGTCTCATTCCTATAGAATTATCATTATCTGATGTGTTCGGTAGTCTTTGGGACACTTGACACATATAACTCGTCTTTGCTGTTTTATTGATGACTTAGAGTTTAGGCATAGTAAACATATTTTTTGAAGTACGCTTATTAAAAGCAATTAGAAGCAATTGTTTAACAGCACAACTACCTTAAATCATAATAATAGTTGGGGCAAACTAGAAACTAACCAAAAATATTAAAGAAAAGTCTGGGAATGAGGTGTCTATAGGAGACGTTGAAATATCTCCCACATATTCCAGGGGATCTAGAAGAACATGTGCATAGCTATGCATGTGTACAAGAAAAACCTCAAAAGTCCCTAATCATTCACCTTTGACTGACCCTAAATCTGTGTGCAACAGAAAGCAAAGGCTCAGGCAAAGTTAGCAAATGCCTTCTAGAGTTTTGAAAGTGTGTTCCAACATACTCATCAAATCCCTTGGCAAAAGTAAAGAGATATATTGGTTGAAAACATTGAAAAAATCTTGGTTGAACCATGAGCTAACAAATATATTTCAAGCAGGGGCATCCTTGGTCGCACACAACAAAGAATATAGAATTTACATAATTACTTCAGAAGTCACTACCAACTCTAACAATAAATGCTGGGAAAGAGGAGAAAAACTTATTTCCAGAGTTGCCACATTATATTATATAAAAATTCAGTTTTCAACAACAACAACAAGATGAAACATGCAAATAAATAAGAATGATGGCCCAGGTGATCTCAGCAAATTAATGGAATAGTATGTCCCTTTCTGGTATCCCACCCTCCCCCCATAACAACAATAATTTTAGAGCCACCAGTGGAAAAAATTGCTTTGTAGATTTGGGATCCAACTAGGAGATTGTGAAAACTCAGTGCTGCCTAATATCAGTGAGATCCATTTTGAGGTCCATATCCAAGTACCTGGCTCACCCACCATTTTCCTGACTACAGACCTAAAAACAGCTCCATACCCCTCTTATGGACTCAGCTAGAGTCCCACTGGGCCATGATCCAGCCACCATTACCATATGACAAGAAACCCAGGAGGAATTAACCATTCCCATGTTTCAGGTAATTGACTTGCAGACCATAGTTATGGTATGGACTCTGAAGTGGCCTGTAACTCAGTTCTATTCCTTCTCATGGAACCCTTGGGGCAAGCTCACTGAACTTGGGCCAACTCTAGATTGTCAAATAGCCTGGGTAACTGTAATCCATATTTTCCCATCAGCAGTCTTTGAGCAGTCCTGCCAGCCAAGGGATAAGGTGGGAGAAATGTGTGTGTGTGCCCTGAAAATCCTGAAATGACTTGTAATATAGCTCCAGCCTCTTCTAGTCATGATCAGGGAGCACTCCCACCCATTCACAGTTCTACTGGGACATATGCCCATCAGTGCCTCAACGGGCAGGTCAGCAGACTTCAGTTTGATATCAGATGCTGAATTGACCTTATGACTCAGCTCCAATCTCTAACAGCTACAATCTGTGAGCAGTATCACTGGTCCAGTGAACCATTCATAAACATGCCATTTGTACACCTGGTGGCAGACTAACTAACTTTGGTCCAACAGCAGATCTAGAAACAACCCTCTGATACAGCTCCAACCTCTCCCAGCTGTAGTTCATAAATAGTTTTGTCTATCTAGAGACTCAAGTTATGGTGAGGCAGATAAATTCTTCCATGTCCTTGTCATTGGGTTCTGGAAACTGATTTTCTTTCTGTGGTGTATTTTTCCCAGGCGTGCTTACTTGACCTATTATATTTTTCTTTCTCCCCATTGTTTGCTTTTGTCTTTGTTCTAGTCGTAGGGTCATGTAGCCACTAGTGTCTGTGGGTATGACTCTAGTGTGGTCTTACCAGGATGTATATGGGTCTGCCTGGAGCTTGAGCCATTGTGGGTAGTTGGTAGAGGTGGGGGTGTGTTTTCATGATGCTCTTTGCTCAGTTCCCACTGATGGCCAGAGGGATTTCTGGATGCTCTTATGAGATGTGGATGGTTCTGCATGCTTCCTGGGCCCCTGTGTCAGTTGGGTGGGTTCAGGGGCAGGGGTTTCCATGGCTTCCATCCATCAGACTGCTGCTGCTGTTGGGTAGGACATCCTTGCATCTTTACTTGAGCATGGGTGGATATGCATGCTGTCTGAGCCACTGCAGCAGCTGGGTGGAGGTGGGGCTCCTGTGGCTTCTGTTGACCAGAACACTTGGGTTATCTAAAGGTCCCTTATGTAGGGCTTGGCACCACAAGGCTCTGGCTGTGGCCCTGTCTGTTGGAGGGTGAGTGAAATGCACTTTCCGGTATAGCTGGGGACAGCTTAGGGTCCGCAATAGAGAGCACAGTGACACCAGACTCCTGTTGTGGCCTGGCCTGCTTGGAAGCATGGGCTGGTTGAGTGGTAGGTGTGTTCAACATTTAGTCTTTCAAGATTGCAGCTCATGAAGGAAAAGGAACAAAAGTTTGTGTCTTTGCATTCTCTGTTCTAGAGGGCCCAGTGCCTGGTGTTGTGGCCCTGTTGGCTAGGTGGTGCCAGAGCCTGAGTTGGATAGCCTCTCGGTGTAGCAGGTGTTTTCTCCTTACTTGTAGCTCAGGACAATAAAGGAAAAATAGAGTTCCGTCCACTCCTATAGAGCTAGAGGCTGGTGCTGAGGTCTGATTTGCTCATCTGGGGATACGGTGGAAACCTAGGAACTCCCTGCTGGGTTCTCAGTCGGGGCTGGGGGAGGTCAGCTGTCTTGGGGGCATGGCCAGGTGCCTCCAGAGAATGTAATCCTTTCTTTTTCTTTTTGCCCCCTTTGTGGGTTGTGGGTGCCCTAAAGATGTTTTGGTATTATATAGCCAGTTCAAAGCATATGGGTTTTGTGAGAGCTCATTTCAGTCCTTTTTTAAAAGTTGTTTTATGGAGAAAGGTTGATTCCAGACTTTCTATGCTGCCATGGTATGGGTCATTCCCTCATATTTATTAAAATGGTTCATTTATTTTACAAAATTATTTACATTGACATAACATTAGTTTACAGCACTGTATATGTTTTAGGGGTGAAAATTCACACATCTTCAAATGTATGTTATCACACTCACCTACCACCAAAGCACAAAACACAATTATCCTCTACCAAATTCCATTCTGCCCCTCCTCTATTTACTCCCCACTCAAACAATCCCATTTCTGGTAACTTTAGTTCTACAGTCATATTTCTAGGATTTGGTTTTGGTTTAGTTTTGTCTGCTCCTTTATTTATTTATATTACACATATGAGTAATAACATCTGATATTTGCCTTTCTCTTTCTGACTTTATTTACTTAGCATAATCCCTTGCAATTTCATTTACTTTGATCAGTTGAATGCCTTGTTGATAAGATTGAAACCATTGGTGGGGATCTGGGGAATGGTTCCTATTACAATAATGGGTTATCAATAACTGGTCAGCAGACTCACCTTCCTCTGAAGACCTAGATGACATAAGCACATTTTCAGCTTTCACCCACACTTTCTCTTTGTTCTCATAAACCGCATAATTGATGCTTATGATTATTCTGTCAATAAAAAAGCCAGGATCTTGGTCTTTCAGCAGCATCCTGCATTGTACAGCCTGCTCCATGACTGCCGTATCTTTCAGAGTGTGGTGTTGCCGACACAACATTTTCTAGTCTTTTTGATATGGGCCATTATCACATGTATGATGTGGTATCTTATTGTGGTTTTAATTTGTATTTTCCTGATAATAAGAGATAATCAGCATTTTTCCATGTGCATATTGGCCATCTGGGTAATCTTCTTTGGAGAAGTGTCTATTTAGATCTTCCACCCATTTTTTGATTGGGCCATTTGTTTTTCTGTTGTTGAGTTTTATGAATTCTGTCTAGATTTTGTCTGTTAGCCCCTTGTTGGGTATACAATATGCAAATATGTTTCTCATTCAGTAGGATGTCAGTTGGCTTTGATAATAGTTTCTTCTACTGTACAGAAGCTTTTTACTTTGATGAAATCCCATCTACTAATTTTTGCTTTTGTTTCTGTAGGGGCAGGATGAGCACAGAACAGGTTTTCTGATCTAGCAGATGGGTAAAGGAGGAGTCCTGGAGCCCTCAGTGGGTTTCTCAGGCTTTTATTGAGCTTTACGTGTAGTGCAGCAACCAGGTACAGGGCAGGCAGGGGTGCCAGGGTGCCAGGGAGCCAGGACACCAGCAGGCCTCCAAGCCCCCGGCAAGTCTTCACTCTGGGCTTCTCTGGCTTCTCTCTTTCCTTGTCACCCCTGCCTCTCTCCTGCTTCTCTCCTGTTTTTGCTTCTCTCTGTGACTATCTCAATACTCCTCCCATGGCCCACAGAAGTAAACAAGACAGTTTGCAACAACATAACAACTGCGGGCACCCCATCAGGCAGGACAATCCTAATGGTGGGAGGGCAGAAAAGCCTGAAAAACCATTTACCCTACAGTTTTCCTTGCCATTGCAGTGAGTCCCCAAAGACTTCACTGAAGCTAACTAATGTTGCAGTGTATTTTGCTTAAGTTTTCTTCTATATATTTTATCATTTTAAGTCTTAAAGCTACACCGTTGAATCATTTTGAGTTTTTTTGTATGCCACAAGTTAATAATCTATATTAATTGTTTTGCATGTGTTTGCTCATTTTCCCCAACAATATTTTTTGAGGAGAATTTCCTTCTTCTTGGTTCTTTTGCAATAAATTAACTATTGATACATGCGTGAATTTCTTTCTTTTCTTTTTTTAAAAGATTTATTTATTTGTGCATACAAGAGCTGGGATACAGGCCAGAGATATGGAATGAGAGGATCCACCAGAGACAGAGTGGGGAACAGAACAGGCAGACTGACTGAAACACACTGCTGAGGGGAGCAGCGGGCTAGACAGGAGAGTTCTGCCTTGCCATGTGGGTTTCTCCCTTGCTGGCCTGGGATCGAACTCGTGCTGCAGAGGCTGCAGATTGCTCCATAGTGCAGTGCTTAATCCCTTGCACCACCAGGGAGGCCCTGTGAATTTATTTCTGACATCTCAATTTTGTTCCATTCATCTGTGTGTCTGTTATATTTCCAAAATCTCAATCTTGAAACTAAAAGTTTCACATTCTCCTAATAATGTCAACATTAATTTAGAGATAGAGACATAAGCTGTGTAGGAAACTTGTGGAATAAGATTTTTGAACCAGTTTCTCACCCTAGTCACTGCCACTTTTGACCTGATGTTCATCTCTTCTTTCTTTTCCTCCTCTCCTACCCCCAGATTGATTCCATAATTTTCTATGCCCCTTGTTACAGAAAAGTAAGTCAGTGAGGTTTTCTTAACAGTGCAGATTAATGCTTAGTCAGAAAGCATACTCTGGGAATCTTGATGAATCTTACTGGAATCACCCTATTTATTGGTCTCAGAATCATTTATCTACCTGGAAAATGAAATATTAATATTACTGTAATCAGGAAAAAACATTGGGACTTAGCATATTTTCCTTCAAATCTCAGATAAAAACAACTAAAAATATACAATGAAAGAAAAAAGTAGTTTGACTACCATGAGATACCATCTTACACCAGTGAGAATGGCACATATTAAAAAAACTAGCAACAACAAATGCTGGCGAGGGTGTGGAGAAAAAGGAACTCTTCTGCACTGTTGGTGGGAGTGCAAACTGGTCCAACCACTGTGGAGAGCTGTGTGGAGATTTCTGGACCTACTAAACATAGAGCTTCCATATGATCCAGCAATTCCACTCCTAGGTATTTACCCAAAGGACACAGAAACATCAATTCCAAAGAACACCTGCACCCCTATGTTTATAGCAGCACTGTTTACAATAGCTAAGCTTTGGAAACAACCCAAATGCCCAAAAATAGATGACTGGATCAAGAAGATGTGGTACATATATACCATGGAATATTACTCAGCATTCAAAAAAGATAAACACATGCAATTTGCAGCAACATGGATGGCGCTGGAAGGGATCATGCTCAGCGAAATAAGCCAAAAAGAAAAAGAAAAAATACCGGATGGTCTCACTCATAGCAGGAATCTAGAAAACTTAAATAAGGGACCAGGAAAATGAATAACTATAAGAAAGTGAAAATCAAAATCAACAAAAAACTATGAACCAGAGACACTTTTAGGCGGGCGGGGGCGGGAGGGGAGGGATTGGGGTCAGAATGGGGGGCTGCAATTGTATGGGGAATATAACAATAAATTTATAAAAAAAAAAAAAAAAAAAAAAAGAAAAAAAAAATAAATAAATCTATTATGAAATTTAAAAATAAAAAAAAAAAAAAAAAGAAAAAAGTAGTTTGAACATAATATTTAAATATTTTCTTACCCTTATCACACCTTGTTTTAGCATAGCTTCTGCATATTTAGAAATATGCAGATTGTGAAATGTTTATAAAAAATACAACTACAGACGAGTGGGTAAAAAGTATTTCAATTTGTCACATGTTCATGGATTCTTCTCTTCCCCTAACTCAAGATTGGAATTATTTTCGTCATAACAGACCCTGGTTCCAAATTTTACTCTGCCATGTACTGGTTGTAATACATGCATCTTTGGCTCTTTATCTGAATTGGGAATAATAAAAGTTATATCAAAGAGTTTTTTGAGAAGAAAATGAGATTGTGCATATGAAGAAACCTTTCATTGAGTAGAACACAATGGACATTCATTACATATTCTTTTATTTTTTCCATTCACAGTGAGGAAATTAATAACCATTGAAGTCTCTGAAGTACAGTTCAGTCTACTTCATTTTATTGATTCTTTGTAGGGAAACATTCATGAAATACAGACCAGTGGAGGAGGAAATTAGGAAATGGGTATAGGCAGTCAGGAACAGGGTGCCCCAGGAACCCAATTCGATTTATCAGTCTGATTGTAGAACAATCACGGACCCAAAAGACATCCTTCTTAATCCAATAAAGAGTGAAATGTCCAGAACACCAAAACAATAACACCATGCTAAAGCCCTGGGACAAAGCTAGTTTCAGAAAGATAGGCCAGGTAACATGGGCAAATTCAGTGGACCTTGGCAGCTTAGGAGAACCCTACAAACTCAATGGACCTCCGTAGCCTATGAGAAATCCACAGGCCCAGTTGATTAGCAAGAGACACAATGTGGAGACACCCAATGGCCAAACCCCCATTCCTTGCCCAATACACCCATGTAAGCACCTGCTTCTTGCCACCTCTACTGGTTACCCATTCAGGACGCCTCTCTGCTCAGAGAGTTTTATAGTTCTTCTTCCTGCCCACCAATAAATCTCTTGCTTTTCTATACCATTGGTCTCAACTTCACATTCTTCCCTCGCTGAAGACAAATCCAGAGAAAGAGCCCACCTGGAGTCCTCAAACTGCAGGCCTACTCCCTGATTCATCTGATGCCGACTCAGATTGACAGCTGTCAATCATCTGTTTATTTCTTTCCATCTCTTTCTTGCCTACATTTTATGCCTCTGTCTCCAGAGACCTCAGGTGAACATTTAAGCAACTGGGGCAGCTGGGTCAGGCTATTTTTGTGTGCAGCTAAAGGCTTTTGGAGGAGTTAATGGACCACATATAGTCCGATTGGGTAGAGAATGAGGTCTTCTCCTTCCTTCAAAGACAGATGCAAAACAGCTGCACCTTTCTCTCCTCTCATTCTCTGCTGAGCACTAGCAGCTTTCCCTACCATACTGCTCTGGCTATCTTTCTGGGAACCCAGCCAAACACCTAAAGCCTATCTGATGAGTTTTGTGGAACTCTGAAAACACCAAAGGGTTAGTTTAAAAGTCCCTTCCTTCTGCGCCGTGCTGTCCTTTGCTTTCATTTCTATAATCTGTGATCCACTGAAAAGGTTCACCCAAAATTACAGGGACCCCATTGGCCAGTTAAAAACCACAAGCGTGGCTGTTAGCCTAATGTCTCAGAGAATAGGCTCCATGGTTTAGAAAGTGGAGAATCCCCCTTCTCTTTCAAGATGGGAACATTATCCTCTCTTAAACCTCACTATTTTTTTTTTAACTTATGGTTTCAAGTTTCTACATTTTTAAAAAAGATTGATTTATGTATGCATACAAGAACTGGGGGTGCAGGCCAGAGGTGTGGGGAGGGGTGAGAGGATTCACCAGACAAAGAGTGGGGAGAAGAACAGGCAGACTGAAATACACTGCTGAGGGAACAGCGGGAAGAGGAGAGGTCTCCTTTGCCATGTGGATGGCTCCCTGGCCAGGGATTGAACTTGTGCTGCAGTGGCTGCGTACAGCTTCATAGGTTGGGTCTTAATCCCTTGCACCACCAGGGAGACCCTCAAACCACTTTGTTTTCAATATGATTATCTTATTCACAGGTCCCTGTGACCTTCTACTCCTGACTCTTCTGGTTGCCTTGGTGATGGTTACTTAGGACCAGACCTCTTTCTCTTTCTCTCTCAATGCTTTCCCCAGGTCCCCTCACATAACTGTCCCTTATGCAAGGGACCTAGGTAGGGACTAGGAGCACCCCTCCAGGATTTCTCTGAACCTTGGTGGTCTTGTGTTTAGCTCTGCCTTTTAAATCACATCCTAATTGTACTGCCCCTGCAGACCCTCACTCCCATCAGGTAGACTCATGGTCATGGTTTCACGTCAATAATTGCTGGTTTTTAAATCAGACCTGAATCCTGATTTCCACTCACACTCCCTTGATCACTGCCTGGAACTCATTTGTTGAAGATATTTTCCCATATAAAAAGATATTTTCCCATATATATTTCCCCAAAAAACCCAAATTCCTTCCTTATAAATTGTTCATTCCACCTGGATTGGCTGCTTGCCCCACTTTGTGGCTTTCTGGTCCTCTGTTCACTGACCATAAACATTTTTCTAGCAGCAAAAAACAGCTCTTCTTTTACTATTTCCTGGAAGGAGTCAGCAGCATAGGTAAAGGCAATAATCTTACTGGACATTTTCCTCATGTTGGGGGTGCAAATTTCAAAGCCAAAAGATCATATAGAATGATCTGTCATTCTCTTCCAGATGGGTAATACACCCTCTACTGCATACTGACTCTTGGAATTTGTCCCCCAAAACTGGAACTCTTTTGATTCTTGGTCTTTCAGAAAGAAATGTCTGATCCTGTTTTGTACCACTGCCTGTCCATCCTACACACTGGAGGATGGTGAGTGCTGGCTCCCAGAGGGAAGTATCAATTGCAATACTATTCTTCAATTAGGGCTCTTTTGTAAAAAGACAGGGGGAATAGTCAAACATACCATATATCCAGGTGTTCTTTGCCTTATGTAAAAATCAGATTTTATGTTGTTCTTGTAATATAGACACTGCCCTCTTGACACATGGTTTCCTGGCCCTCCAAAGAAAAACAGTGATAGCTTAAATTTTAAATATGTTTCAAAGCTTACCTCAAAGCCCCCTAAAGGAACTCCCTCTCACTCTTTATCCCTCCGTGCCTTCGGTTCCCTCCTGTCTTCCATACCCTGGACCACCACAAGCCTTCTGTCCTTTCCAAGTAGTCCCCAACAGCAATTGGGGACCCACCAAAATATGTGTCCCTTTTTGAAAGTTTAAAACTAAACTTGAATAAT
Source organism: Talpa occidentalis (assembly GCF_014898055.3). Taxonomy (NCBI): domain Eukaryota; kingdom Metazoa; phylum Chordata; class Mammalia; order Eulipotyphla; family Talpidae; genus Talpa; species Talpa occidentalis. The sequence goes on from NW_023601543.1 coordinate 50,758,065, forward strand.
TCAAAAATAAAATGAAAATTACTATAGAAAGCAGAATAAATATTATGGAGGGAAATAGTGAAGGTAGAAATAGAAAAGATTCAAGTGGATAAGAAAAAATAAGATTTAGAAAAAATTAAAATTTGTGAGAAATATCAACATTCAATTAGGAAAGAAAGCATGGGATAATAGGTATCTCAGTAGGTAAAGAAAGAGAGAAGGGAGCAGGCAACTTATTTAAACAAAAAACAGCTGAGAACTTCCAAAACCTAAGGAAAGAACAAACTACACAAATCCATGAAGTCAATAGAAAATCTATGTAAATGCAAAATGACCACACCAAGACACATTATGGTAAACATAAATGAATAGCTAAGTTTTGGAGTAAGGTATGCCAAGCTAATTGTAAACAAAGGCAGGAAGCATTATACTCATATCAGATAAAATAGATTTTTAACAAAGAAAGGTAATAGACAAAGTTAGACATTATATAATGATAAAGAGGTCAATGCATCAAAAAATATAGTCATTAATATACATGCACTAAAATAGGAACACCAAAATATATAAAGCACATGTATCTATCTGTATATCTAGCTATCTATCTATACATATAAAAGCATTACAACAAAATTCAGAATACATTTTCTTCTCAAGCATATGATAGTTTGAAATCTGGGAGTGTGATGCCTCCTTCCCTCTTTTTTTTTTTTTTTTTTTTTTTTCAGGAGAGCATTGGCTATTTTGGGTTTTTGGTGATTTCATATGAATTTCATCAATAATTGTTCTATTTCTTTGTAAAACGTTATTGAATTTTTTTTTAAGAAATTTTACTAGTTTTTTTTTTTTTTTTAAGATTTATTTATTACAAGCACTGGGTACAGTCAGAAGCACGGGAGGGTGAGAGAATTCACAAGAGCCAGAGCAGGGAGCAGAGCAGGCAGAAGGACCGAAGTACACTGCTGAGGGGAGCAGCGGGCAGCAGGAGAGGTCTGCCCACCATGTGGGACCCTCACCCAGTGGCCGGGGATCGAACCAGTGCTGCAGAGGCTGCGGGCAGCTTTGCAACCCAGCGCTCAACCGCTGCGCCATGGGGGAGGCCCTGTCATTGAAATTTTTATTGGAATAGCATTGAATCTGTAAATTGCTTTTGGTAGGATGGTCATTTTGATAATGTTAATTCTTCCATACCATAAGCAGGGAACATCTTTCCATTTCTTTGTGTCTTCTTCTATTTCTTTTCACAGTGTTTTATAGTTTTCTTTGTATAGGTCCTTTACCTCTTTTGTTTGGTTTATTCCCAATTATTTGATTTTTTGTTTCAATAATAAAAGGGATGGTATTTTTTATTTCTTCTTCTTCAGATTTATTGTTTGTGTATAGGAAGGCTACTGATTTTTGTGTGTTGATTTTTTATCCTGCCAGTTTAGTAAACTGATTAATTAAATTAGTTTTTCTGTGGAGTTTTTGGAGTTCTCTATGTATATTATCCTATCATCTGCCAATAGTGATAGTTTAACTTCTTCCTTCCCTATTTGGATTCCTTGTGTGTTTTTCCCTTGTCTTATTGCTCTGGCTAGGACTTCCAGTATTATATTGAAAATCAGTGATGAGAGTGGTCAACCTTGTCTTGTTCCAAAGTTATTGGAAATACTTTTAGCTTTCAACATCGAGAATGATATTGGCTATGGGATTGCAATATATGGCCTTTATGATGTTGAGGTATGTTCCTTGTATCCAGAGAATTTCAAGGGCCTTTATCATAAATGGGTATTGTACTTTGTCAAAAGCTTTCTCAGTATCCATTGATATGATCATACGGTTTTTACATTTCTTTTTGGTGATGTGTTGGATAACATTGATTGATTTTTGGATGTTGAGCCATCCTTGTGTCCCTGGAATAAATCCTACTTGGTCATGGTGAATTATCTTATGGATACATTGTTGGATTCTGATAGCTAAAATTTTATTGAGGAATTTTACATCTGTGTTCATTAGATAGATTGGCCTGTAGTTTTATTTTTTTGTGTTGTCCTTGTTCAGTTTTGGTATTAGTATAATGTCGGCTTCATAGAATGTGTTTAGTATTATCCCTTCTCATTTTTTGAAAGAGTTTGTGAATGATAGTCACTAATTCATTTCTGAATGTTTGGAAGAATTCATTTATAAATCTACCTGGTCCTGGGCTTTTGTTTTGGGGGAGGTTTTTGATTACCATTTCTGTTTCGCTGCTTACAATTGGTCTGTTTAACAGGTGTTCTAATTCTTCTTTATCTAGGTTCATTATCTAGCTTCTTTATCTAGCTTTGTAGAGTTGTAGGAATTTGTCCATCTTTTCTAGATTGTTGAGATTGTTTGCATATAACTGTTCATAGTAGTTTCTTATTATTCTTTTTTTTAAAAGATTTGTTTGTTTGTTTGTTTGTACAAGCACTGGGTACAGTCAGAAGCTGGGGAGGGTGAGAGAATTCACCAGAGCCAGAGCGGGGAGCAGAGCAGGCAGAAGGACTGATGTAACCTGCTGAGGGGAGCAGTGGGCAGCAGGAGAGGTCTGTGCGCCATGTGGGACCCTCCTCTGGTGGCAGGGGAGCAGCCAGGGATTGAACCAGCACCACAGAGGCTGCGGGCAGCTTCCCAACCCAGCGCTCAACTGCTGCGCCACCGGGGAGACCCTGATTTTTCTTTTGATTTCTGCTGTGTCTGTTGTGATTTATCCTCTGTCATTTGTGATCCTATTTATTTGTGCTTTCTCCCATTTTTCCTTTGTGAGCCTGGCTAGGGTTTGTCTATTTATTTTTTCATAGAACTAACTTTTGGTTCCATCGATCTTTTGGATTTTTTTTTTTTTTAGTTTCAATTTCATTTATTTCAGCTTTGATTTTTATTATTTATTTTCTTCCACCGTGTTTTTTGTTGTTGTTGTTGTCGTTCTTTTTCTAGTTCTTTGAGTTTTGTGATTAGGTTGTTTCTTTGAGTTCTTTCTTATTTCCTGATGTAAGCTTCTATTGCTATCTGTTTTCCTCCTATTACTGCTTTTGCTGCATCCCATTCATTTAGGAAATTGGTGTCCTCCTTGTCATTCAACTCAAAGTATTTTTTTTTAAATTTCTTCTTTGATCTCCTCATTAGTCCAGTGGTCTTTCAGTAGTGTGGGTTACAATCTCCATGAGGTGGAAGTGTTTTTTGCCTTCTTTTTATGGTTTATTTCTAGTTTGATGCCTTCAAGTTCAGAGAAGATGGTTGGTATGATTTCAATCTAGGTGAGTCTGTTGATGTTTGTCCTATGTCCCAGTATGTGATCGATCCTGGAGAATGATCCATGTGCGCTTGAGAAAAATGTGTACTCAGATTTTTTTTTGGGTTTAGTGTTCTATAGATGTCTGTTAAGCCAATGAGCTCTAAATCCTTATTTAGAGCTTTAGTGTCCTTACTTATTTTTTGTCTCATTTATTTATCCATTGGCGATAGTGGTGTGTTGAAGTCTCCTACTACATATGTGTTTTCTCTGATGTCTGTTTTCAGAGATGATAATAGTTGCCTGATATATTTTGGTGCTTCTTCATTTGGTGAGTATATGTTAATGAGTGTTATTTCTTCTTGAAGTATTGTCCTCTTGATCATGATGCAGTCACCGTGTGGGCCTGATTATAAGTTTTTGAGTTAAAAATCTGTTTTATCTGATATAAGTATAGCTGTTCCTGCCTTCTTTTTTGGTCCATTTGCTTGTAGGATGTTTTCCATCCTTTTACTTTCAGTATATTTTTACCTTTTGTAGTTAAATGTGTTTCCTGGAGACAGCAAGAGGTTAGGTTTTGCTTCTTAATCCAGCTTGTGACTCTGTGTCTTTTTTATTGAAGATTTTAGTCCATTTACATTTAGAGTTTATATTGATGTGTTAGTGTCTGCATTTTCCATTTTCTTTGTCTTTCCTCTGATTTTATTTATTCATTCTTTTAATGATTTTTTCCTTTTCTTTTTCTTTCTTTCTTTCTTTCTTTCTTTCTTTCTTTTTTTTTTTTGGCCTTGTTTTGTTGTTGTTCATCCCTCTGTTGGTTCTGGCTTTAGGACTCCTTGTAGTATTTTTTTTGGAGTGGGTGTTTAGTCCTAATGAAATTCCAGAGTTTCTGTTTGTCTGGGAAGGTCCTTATTATTTCTTCATATACAAAGGAAAGCTTTGCAGGATAAAGTATTCTTGGTTGGCATTTGTTGTCTTGGAGTCTGTTGACTATGTCCCTCCACTCTCTGTTTGCCCATAGTGTTTCTTTGGAGAGGTCTGATGTCAGTTGATTGGTTTTCCTTTGTATGTTATCTGTTTCTTCCCTCTTGTCAGCTTCATTTTTTTTTTCTTGTCTTGGATTCTTGGGAGCTTTACTATTATGTGTCTTGCTGTATTTTTCCTTTCCTCATGGAAGTTTGGTGTTCTTCTTGCTTCTTGTAAGTCTATTTTCAGCTCCTTCTTCACATTTGGGATGTTCTCTTAAATCATTTCCTTGAATATTTTCTCTGTTCTTAGGTCTCTCTCCTCTCCTTCTGGGATTCCTATAACTCTTATATTTCCTTTCCTCATGGAGTCAGATAGTTCCTGAAGTCTTACTTCAGTGTTTGGCAGTCATACTTCTTTTTCCTTTTCTGTTTTGGTTCTTTTTTTATTTCTGTGTCTTTGATAGTGCTTATTTATTCTTCCATTTCATCTATTCTGTTATCACTTCTTTTTCCAGAGTTTCCCAGATTTATTTATTTATTTATTTATTTATACAAGCACTGGGCACAGTCAGAAGCGTGGGAGGGTGAGAGAATTCACCAGAGCCAGAGTGGAAAGCAGAATAGGCAGACTGACGAAGTACACTGCTGAGGGGAGCAGCGGGCAGCAGGAGAGGTCTGCCCACCATGTGGCACCCTCACCCAGCAGCTAGGGATCGAACCAGCACTGTAGAGGCTGCAGGCAGCCTCACAAACCAGCGCTCTACCGCTGCGCCACTGGGGAGGCCCTTTCCAGATTTCTTTAGCTCTTCCATTAATACCTTTGAGCTCCTGCATTTCCTTCACTTCCCTCACTATGGACTCAATTTCATTCTCCTGGTCGTTGTTTTCCTTAATGACTTTTGTCAGTTTTTTAATCACAGCAATTTTAAATTCTTCTTCTGGAAGTCTCAGAAGTTCTTCCAAGTCACTGTTGTTGCAATCTGGTGGGTGATTTTCTTTTGGTGGTGTGTCTTTTTCCTGAGGACTTACTTGGTTGCATGTAGTTTTTCTTCTCTCTGCTGCTTATTTTCTTATTTGTCCTATGCATTGGGACACTGTGTTGCTGGTACTTGCCGGCATCTTTTTGGTGTGCTTTTTCTGGAATGTCGGAATCTAGTGGTCCAGTGGAGTCAAAAACTGTTATGTCTGAATTCCGGTAGGGCAGTAGTACTATGAATATGTTAGTGATCACTGTCTCAGAGAATGTCCTCCTTCTGTATTTGTTTAATTCCAAGTGGGGGGACTTATGCTCCCATGGTCCACACTGTGGTGGCAGGATCACCCGTTAGGCTCCAAATCGCTGGATCCCCCTCTGTGCTCAGAGTGGTGGCCAGACAGGCTGGGCTTGTGGGGGCCTCTCAGCTCACCTCTGGCTGAGGGGGCAGCTCTTCCCCAGCTCCACGCAGTCTAAGTGTGCCACAGACACACATATTATCTCTAATGCTGACAGCAAACTTGCTATTTAGTTGCTTTTATCCTAATTTTACAGCTGAGTAGCTAAGGCTCCTCAAGGTTAAGTCTTTTGTCCAGGGCCATACACCTACAGAAGAGCAAATACTTAGATTTGAACTTCAGGTATGTCTGATTCTATTTTCATATATTATTCTATCATGATAATAAGAAATGATAGAAATGAAAAGAGAGAGGGCAAAGACAAGTGCATGGTATTATAGCTTACCTACAATAACCCTGAGGTTGGATGTTTCAGATAGAGTTTTTGAAGTCCAGAGATTCAGCTCTGTGTATCTTGAAAATCAGAGACACCACTTTGGAATGTCCAAATGCCACACTGAAGTAATTTTGGGGCACTGAAATCACTTTAGAACTCATGTTCTGGAGTCATTTATCCAACCTGAAATTGGAGAAGTGAAAAGGTTTAAATATCTCCATATAATACACAAGATGAATGCTGAAGAATTTCCATGATTAGCTTGCTATCAAGGCATTTTCTTTCTGATAAGGAGAAATCCAAAGATTTCCAAGAGCAAGTATCAGCACAAGGTTTTCATCAGAGCCCCATTTTTGAAAGGATGAAATTTTAAGGATGCTCATCCTGAGTTAAAAAATGGTCTCATCTATGGGGAAAAAAACATGGATTGTCAAGTAAATACCCATCAGAGAGGAGATAAATGCTGACACTAGAACTTATACTAGAGAAAGAGAAACAGCTATTTCAGTACCAGATAGAATGATATAATCTGTTATAGAATGTTGACTCCTGTGGTACGAAAAATTTGTCACCTTTTTTTCTGGTGGATGAATACTTAAAGCACAGAAGAATAGATTAAAAGGCCTCTTTGAAGAATAAAATAATTACACTGAATGTAGGATGAAAGCTTATACAATTATACTCACAGGAGATACCATCTTACATCAGTGAGAATGGCACATATTGAAAAACTAGTAACAACAAATGTTGGTGAGGATGAGGAGAAAAAGGAACTCTCTTGCACTGCTGGTGGGAGTGCAAAATGGTCGAACCACTATGGAAAGCTCTGTGGAGGTTCCTCAACCTACTAAAAATAGAGCTTCCATATGATCCAGTAACTCCACTCCTAGGTATTTACCCAAAGGACACAGAAACATTAATTCCAAAGGGCACCTGCACCCCTATGTTTATAGCAGCACTATTTATAATTGCAAAATATGGAAACAACCCAAATGCCCAAAAATAGATGACTGGATCAAGAAGATGTAGTATATATACACAATGGAATATTACTCAGCAATCAAAAAAGATAAACTCATGTAATTTGCAGCAACATGGATGGAGTTGGAAGGGATCATGCTCAGCGAAATAAGCCAGAAAGAAAAAGAAAAACACTGGATGATCTCACTCATAGCTGGAACTTAGAAATCCAAAATAAGGGACCAGGAAAAAGACTAATTGCAATAAAGTAAAAATCAAAATCAACAAGCAACTATAGACCAGAGACACACTACAGTGTGTGGCAGGGGGAGGAGAAGAGGGATTAGGGTCAGAAAAAGGGGGTGGGAATTGTATGGGGAATATAACCAAAATGAAAATGCATACATTGTGCAAAAATGAAAAATGATGTAAGAATTATATATAATAAAATAATTCATTAAAATATTATACTTCTAGGAGGGTTTTTCCATTCTGTACTTGACAATTAACTCAGTATAAAAATATTTCATTTTTTAATTTAAAAATTATGAATAATACTTTTTAAATATTTGATTTTGGAGAAAATAGCATGTTTTTCAAAAACAAAGAAGACCGATACTGTTTTTACTTGTAGAAAAATTCTGGGTCAAAAGCATCAAAAACAAAGTAAAATAAAAACATTCATAAAGTGCCTAATGTTTTAGGTTCCTTCTTATACAGTTTTTATGTTCCTTCCTACTCAAAGTATCATCTGAGAGCTCCTGGAATTTTTAAACCCTAGACCTTTTGAAGCAGAATGTAAATATTAACAAAATCCCAAGCTATGTTTGATAAGCATTGGTCTAGACTTTGGAACATTTCTCTTGAGTGCATCTTTAGACTATAATCAAACTAACCTGAGAAATTGGTTAAAAAATAAAGGCTCTTGGGTTCTACACAAGACTTACACAAGTACATATTCAGAGCGAAACCTAACAATGTATGTTATTAGCAAATATAATAGGGCAGTAATCCTCAAACTTGAATGCACATTAAAATTACTTGGAGGGTTTATTAAAACACAGATTGCTGGGATCAACACGAGTTCTCTGATTCAATGTTTAAATCATAGTCTGAGATTGTGCACTTCTAACATGTTTTGTATTGATATTGATGCCACTGGTTTACGTACCACAATAGAGAACCACTAATGACACATAATTTGAATAAGTTTAGTTATCTGGTTTCCCAGTGTAGATATATGGAAACAATTAGAAAAGGAGTAATAGAAGCAGGTATAGCAATATCATCAAGAAACAACATCTGAAAGTTTGAGAAAGAGGGGAAAAACAGAAATGATAGAGATATAAGAAATAAACGTTTTTTTCTGAGGCTATTGAGTGTAAATGAGAAGAATCTGTCTTACAAATGCCCCCAAAGCACGAATATAAGTGTCCTAGTATTTGAAGAGTTTATCTTTATATCATACATGATAATGATGTAGGATAATGAATATCCAGTTTTTAATTTTTTAATTTACATTTTATTTTTTATATTTTCTTATTTTTTTTACAGCATTGATCTTTTTAAACAATATTTGCTTCCCCCAACCCCCTCAGTTGTAGTCGCATATTTTCCTTCACCAATGCACCCATGCCCATCTCCTCAGTCCCCTGTGCTCCACCTCCCTCCCTCTAATCCCTCTCCCTCCTCCTCCCCTGCAGTATGTCTCTGATTTATAATTGTCTGTTTTTGATTTGTTGTGTTTTGTGTCATTATTACTTTTTTACACTGATGTCTTATTTGGTTCCCCTATATTCCTGCTATAAGTGAAATCATCCAATATTTTTCTTTTTGCTTCTGGCTTATTTAACTGAGTATAATTCCTCTTAGCTCTATCCATGTTGCTGTGAATGGCATGAGTTTATCTTATTTGATTGTTGAATATATTCCACTATGTACATATGCCACATCTTCTTGATCCAGTCGTCTATTTTTGGGCATTTGGGTTGTTCCAGGTTTTTCCTATTGTAAATAGTGCTGTAAAAACCATAGGGGTACAGGTGTTCTTTTTAATCAATGTTTTTGTGTCTTTTGGGTAGATCCCTAGTAGACTGAAGCTTTCCATACAGCTTTCCATAGTGGCTGGACCAGTTTGCAGTCCCACCAGCAATGTAGGAGAGTTCCTTTTTCATCATATCCTTGCCAACATTTGTTGTTGCTAGTTTTTTTTTTTTTTAATACGTGCCCTTCTTTCAGGTGTAATGTGGTATCCAACGTAATTCTGATTTGCACTTCCCTGATTATAAAGGGTGTTGAACATTTTTTCATACACACCTGTTAGTCATTTGCATTTCCTCTTTAGAGAAATGTCTTTTAAGTTCTTCTGCCCATTTCTTGACTGGATTGTTTACTTTGTTTTTGTTGAGTCCTGTGAGTTCTTTGTATATCTTGGTGATCAGTCCCTTATCAGTTGTATGGAGTGCATTTTTTTCCCCCAATCAGTGGGTGCCTCTTTGTTTTGCTTAATGTCTCTTTTGCTGTACAGAATGTTTTCAGTTTGATGTAATCCCAGGTGTTTATCTTTTCCTTGACTTTCTTTGCTTTGGGTGATGAGTCTTTAAAGATGTTACTGAGATGTATGTATTGTAGTCTTTTACCTATATTTTCTTCTATATATTTTATGGTTTCAGGTCTTATGTCCAGTTCATTTATCCACTTTGAGTTGATTGTTTTGCACGGCGAGAGGTAGTGGTCTAGTTTCTTTTTCTTTTTCTTTTTCTTTTTTTTTTTTTTTTTGCATGTGGTGGTCCAGTTTTCCCAGAACCTCATATTGAAAAAACTGTCCATGTTCCATTGCATATTCTTTGCTCCTTTGTCAATGATTTGTTGTCCGTATAAATGTGGCTTTATTTCTGGGCTCTCTATTTGGTTCCATTGGTCTGTGTGTCTATTTTTATACCAATACCAAACTGTTTTAATTATTATGGTTTCATAGCATACCTTGAAGACTGGAAGAGTGATACCTCCTTTCTCCTTTGTCTTCATCAGTAGGGCTTTGGCTATTCACAGTTTTTTTTTTGTGATTCCTTATGAATTTCATCAGTATTTGTTCTATTTCTTTGAAGAATGTCATTGAAATTTTTATTGGAATAGCAGTGAAGTTGTATATTGCTGTTGGTTGGATGGACATTTTTAATAATGTTAATTCTTCCAATCCATGAGCAGGGGATGTTGTTCCATTTCTTTGTTTCTTCTTTTATTTCTTTTAACAGTGTATTATAATTTTCTTTGTATAGGTCCTTTACCTCTTTTATTAGGTTTATTCCCAATTATTTGATTTTTTTTAATTTCAATTATAAAATAAATGGTTTTCTTGGTTTCTTCTTCTTCAGATTGTTTGTGTATAGGAAGGCTACTGATTTTTGCGTGTTGATTTTGTATACTGCTACTTTATTAAACTGGCTGAATATTTTGAGTAGTTTTTCTCTGGAGCTTTTAGGGTTCTCTATGTATATTATCATATAGTCTGCAAATAGTGATAGTTTTACTTCTTCTTTCCCTTTTTGGATTCCTTGTATGTCTTTCTTGTCTTATTGTCCTGGCTAGGATCTCCAGTATTATATGAAGAGCAGTGGTGAAAGAGGACATCCTTGTCTTGTTCCTGATCTTAAAGGAAAGACCTTCAGCTTTTCTCTATTGAGAATAATATTGGCAGTTTGTGTTTGTCATATATGGTTTTTGTCATGTTAAGGCATGTTCCTTTTATCCCTAGAATTTCAAGTCACTTCATCACAATGGATGTTGGACTTTGATGAATGCTTTCTCAGCATCTATTGATATTATTATATGGTTTTTATTTTTCTTTTTGTTGACGTGTTGGATTACACTGATTGATTTTCACATGCTGAACCATCCTTGTGCCGCTGGGATGATTCCCACTAGTTGGTGGTGTATTATCCCTTTGATGCATTGTTGGATTCTTCTGCAAGGGTTTTGTTGAGGATTTTTGCATCAGTGTTCATTAGGGAGATTGGCCTGTAATTTTTTTTAAGATTTATTTATTTATGCATACAAGAACTGGGGTACAGGCCAGAGGTGTGGTGAGTGAGAGGATTCACCAAAAACAGAGTAGGGAACAGAACAGACAGATTGACCAAAATACAGTGCTGAGGGGAACAGCAGGCCAGTCAGGAGTGGTCTACTGTGCCATGTGGGTCATCTCCCTGGCCGGGGATGGAACTTGTGCTGCAGTGGCTGCAGATCACTTCCATAGGTTGTTTCTTAAACCTTTCTGCTACTAGGGAGGCCCAGGCCCGTAACTTTCTTTCTTTCTTTTTTTTTTTTTTTTTTTTTTTTTGTGCTGTCTCTCTTTGGTTTTGTTATTAGTGTAATGTTGTCTTCATAGTACATTTTGGTAGCATTTTTTTCTTTTTCAATTTTTTGAAAGAGTTTGTGTAGGATAGGCATTAATTCAGTGATGAACATTTGGTAGAATTCATTTGTGAAGCCATTTGGGCCTGGGCTTTTGTTTTTGTGGTGTTCTTTGATACTGCTTCAATTTTGCAGCTTGTAATTGGTCTGTTTAGGTGCTCCATTTCTTCTTTATCCAGCTTTGGATGGTTAAATCGTTCTAGGAATTTGTCAATCTTCTTGATTGTTAAATTTGTTTGGTATAGGTATTCATAGTAATCTCTAATTATTCTTTTGATTTCTACTGAGTCTGTTGTGATTTCTCCTCTTTCATTTATAATCCTATTTATATGTGTTTTCTCCTGCTTTTTCTTTGTGAGCCTGGCTAGAGGTTTGTCTATTTTGTTTATTTTTTCAAAGAACCAACTTTTGGTTTTGATGATCGTTTGAATTTTTTTTTTTTAATTTCTATTTCATTTATTTATGCTTTGATTTTTATTACTTCCTTTCTTCTACTGGCTTTAGGGGTTTTTTATTGTTCTTTTTCTAGCTCTTTGAGGTGTGAGATTAGATTTTCTTTGAGTTCTTTCTCATTTCCTTGATGTGAACCTGTATTGCTATATATTTTCCTCTTATTAGTGCTTTTGCTGCATCTGATACAATTTGGAAAGTGGTGTCCTCCTTGTCGTTCAACTTAAAGTATTTTTTAATTTCTTCTTTGATTTCCTCATTAGTCCAGTAGTCTTCCAATAGTGTGAATTTCAATCTCCATGAAGTGGGAAGGCACCTTGTTTTCTTTTCATGATTTATTTCTAGATTGATGCCTTTATGATTGGAGAAGATAGTTGGAATGATATTGATCGTCATGTATCTGTTGATGTTTGTCTTGTGGCCCAGTATTTGATCGATTTTGGAGAATGATATGCACTTGAGAAAAATGTAGAGTCAATTTTTTTTGGGTACAGTGTCCTATAGATGTCTGTTAAGTCCATGAGTTCTATATCTTTATGTAGGGCTCTAGGTTCTTTGTTTATTTTTTTCTTCTTGATCTGTCCATTGGTGAGAGTGGAGTGTTGAAGTCTCCTATTACATATGTATTTTCTTTAATGTCCTTTTTCAGATCTGATAATAACTGTCTAATATATTTTGGTGCTCCTTCATTTAGTGAGTATATGTTGATGAGTGTTATAGCTTCCTGGTGTATTTTTCCCTTTATGATTTGTAGTGTCCATCTATATCTCTTTTTTTACCTTTTTAAATTTGAAGTCTATTTCATCTGATATAAGTATAGGTGTTCTTGCCTTCTTTTTTGGACCATTTGCTTGTAGGATTGTTTTCCTTTTACTTTCAGTAAACCTTTTACTTTCAGTCTATGTTTATCTTTTGTGGTTAAATGTGTTTCCTGGAGACAGCAGAAAGTTGGATTATGTTTTTTAATCCAATGTGTTACTCTCTGTCTTTTTATTGATGAGTTTAATCCATTTACATTTAGAGTTAATATTGGTACGTTGGCATCTCTATTTGCCATTTTGTCTTTATTGTGATTTTATTCCTCACTTTATTCTGTTCTTGTTCATTCCTCTGTTGGTTTTGACTTTAGGTCTTCTTGAAGAATTTTTTGGAGTGGGGGTTTTGTTGTTATGAATTTCTGGAGTTTCTATTTGTCTGTAAAGTTCATAGTTTTTCTTCATAAAGGGAGGAGAGCTTTGCAGGATAAAGTATTCTTGGTTGGCATTTGCTGTTTTGAAGTTTGTTGAATATGTTACTCCATTCTCACTTGCCTCAGACTAATTAAGTCTGAGGTTAATTAACCTCATTGATTTTCCCTTATAAGTTATCTGTTTCTTCCCCCTTGCCATTTTCATTATTTTTTCCTTGTCTTGGACTCTTGTAAGCTTTACTATTATGTGTCTTGCTGTAATATTCATTTCATTGTGGTAATTGTTAGTTATTGCTACTTGTGTGTCTATATTCATCTCCTTTCCCATGTTTGGGAGGTTTTCTTCAATTATTTCCTTGAATAATTTCTCAGATCCTTTGTCTCTTTCTTCACTTTCTGGAATGCCTATAACTCTTAAGGGTCTCCTCATACTTCTTCCTTTTTGTTTCTCTCCTTTTCTCTTTTGGTTCTTTTTTTATTTATGTATCCTCAAGAGTACTGATCCCTTTTTCCATTTCCTTGATTTTGTTTTCAATGCTTTTCCAAGAGCTCTCTGTCTCCTCTGGTAATCTTTTAGTCCTCCTTTTCTATTATTTCCTTTCTTAATGTCTCATTTGAGTTCTTCAGTTCATGGATTATTTGTCTCATATCATTATACTTTTTAATCATGGTGATTCTAAATTCTTTATCTTACAGAAAGAGAAGTTCTTCCATGTCATTGTTATTGACTTCTGGCAACTTATTTTCTTTTCGTGGTGTGTCCTTCTTCTGCGGGCTTGCTTGGTTATTTATATTTTTCCTTCTCCCTGCTGTTTGCTTTCTAATTAGTTCTATGCATTAAAACTTTGTGCCACTGGTGTTGGCTGGCATCTCTTTGGATTGCTCCTTCTGGTGTGTTGGAAACTGTTTAAGAGACTGAGACCAGCATTCTCAGGCCAAAACTCCACCAGGGGGCCTCCCCGGTGACTCAGCGGTTGAGCGCTGGGTTGCAAAGCTGCCCGCAGCCTCTGCAGCACCAGTTTGGTCCCCAGCTGCTCCCTGGCCACTAGAGGTGGGTCCCGCATGGTGTGCAGACCTCTCCTGCCACCCGCTGCTCCCCTCAGCAGTGTACTTCGGTCCTTCTGCCTGCTGCTCCCCACTCTGGCTCTGGTGAATTCTCTCACCCTCCCGCGCTTCTGACTGTACCCAGTGCTTGTATAAATAAATAAATATATCTTAAAAAACAAAACAAAACAAAACACTCCACCAGGGTGTTGATGCTGTAGCAGTGTTTCTGGGCACTATCTCTTACAGTTCCCTGCTTCTGGATTTACTCAATTCAGCAGTGAATCAGCAAGTTGGTGATTTTGCTCTGGTCTCTAGATGGCACCAGAGACCTGTAATTGGCGACCTGTGTTTTTCCCCTGTAGTTCTGAGAAATGGAGGGGGACATGGGAGCACCTCATCACAGGGGCTATTGCTCACACTGGGTGCTGTGTCTGCCCTGTGAAAGCGGTGCTGTGCCCGCAGCTGTGTGGATCCTGCATCCTGATTTCTGCCCTCTAGTTCTCAATTCCAGGGCTCTGAGATCCAAAACACTGGCTGTCACCCTGTTCAGTGTCTGCTGTTATGGCGCATCCCATACCCAGGATCCTGTGCCTGGCTCTCAGTTCCAGAATGTGGTCTTGCTCCATGCCTTTTGGAATCCCTAGCTTCCAACTATCAGGAAGTTGGTGATTTTGTTCAGATCACTAGGTGGCACCAGAGATCTTTCCTAGTATTTTTCTGGATCTGTGATTTTTTTTCCCGTGGGCTTCCAGGGAACTGAGTGGGGTGGCATGGATTACCTCAACAGCGTTGGGGTGCTGTGTCTGTCCTGTGCATCATAGGGATCCCATACCCCAAATTTTGTTCCCCGGTTCTTAGCTCTGATTCCCTCAGATCCAGGATGCTGGTGGTAGCCCAGTTCAGTGTATGCAGAGATGGTGCCTGCTCCCTTGCCCAGGAGCCTGGTTTTTGATTACTCACGGTGGGTCATTTATCTCATTAATGGCTCCCGTGTGTCTCCCCGCATAGGCTTTTCGAGCATGCATGCTTTCTGTACAAGATTACCAGCTGGCGTTTGGGAATTTGCAGGTCTCTCCACAGAGTTCTTAGCTTCCTCCAATGGCACAAGGAGCCATTTTCTCACCTCCATGGCAATTCCTGCATGGTTCTCCACAGTTTCCATTCATGGGGTGCAGTGCCTACAGTAGTCCTTTTCCACTCATTGTCCCTCTTGATCTTTAGTTTGTTCTTTTTTTTTTTCTCCTTTTTGTTGGTCAAGTGTACCAGCTTTTTGGGTGGGGGAGGGTAGCAGGGTTCTGATGCTTTCCTCTCTTCTCATGTTCTTTTATTGCAACTTTCCTATTTGGGCAGTTTGCCAGAGTCACCCGTTTATCTTTTAAAGATTTATTTATTTATACAAGATTCAGGGTACAGGCCAGATGTGTAGGAGGGTGAGAGGATTCACTCGAGACAGCGGGGAACAGAACAAGCAGACTGACCAAAAACAGTAGACTTCTGAGGGGAGCAGCAGGCAAGACAGGAGAGGTCTGCCATGCCATGTGGGTATCTTGCCGGCCTGCTGGGATAGAACTTGTGCTATGGAGTCTGTCGACAGGTTCACAACGCTGCACTCAACCGCCTGCACATCCAGGGAGGCCCCACTATTAATCGTTTTTATGGGAGAACTTCCTTGTAGCATTTCTCTCCTTGCCTTTTTTCTGAAAAAAAAAAAAAAAAAATACTTTTGAAAAATACTCTATCTATTCCAAATTATGCAGTATAAATGAGAATCATCTCAAACTGGGTATCAAGACATGGAAATGGCCAACATGTGTATAAACACATTTTCATCATCATTTATCATCAGGGAAATGCAAATCAAAGCCACGATGAGATACCACCTCATAGCTGTGAGAATGGCCCATATAAAAATGATAAATGTTGGCAAGGGTGTGAAGAAACCCTCATACACAATTGATGTGAATGTATACTTATCCAACCCTTATGAAAAAACAGTAACTGAGATTTTTTTAAATTAAATTTGTTTTTGGGCCTCCCCAGTGGCACAGCAGTTGAGCGCTGGGCTTCAAAGCTGCCCGCAGCCTCTGCAGCACCAGTTCGATCCCCGGCCTCCGGCGAGGGTCCCACATGGTGCACAGACCTGCTATGCCTGCTGCTCCCCTCAGCAGTGTATTTTGTCAGTTTGTCTGTTCTGTTCCCTGCTCTGGCTCTGGTGAATTCCCTCACCCTCCCGTGCTTCTGACTGTACCCAGTGCTTGTATAAATAAATAAATAAATAAATAAATAAATAAATAAAAATCTTAAAAAAATATATTCTTATATCATTGTTAATTTTGGGGCAGTATTTGATTTCTCTCCTCAGGTGTAGTCCCCTTGGTTCTCCCACAACCATAGCACTCATGATCCATCTTCACTGTCTCTTGTGCTCTTCCCTCTCCTGTTTTGACCCCTCTCCATACCCCTCTCATGCTGTATGTTCACAAATCTATGTTCAGCTTGCAAGTTTTATCTTTTCCTGACCCTTTGGTTTCTCTATATTCCACACATAAGTGAAGCCATTTGATATTTATCATTTTCCTTCTGACTTATTTCCCTTAGCATAATTCCTTCCAGCTCCATCCATGTTGCCACAAATGGCATGAGTTTAATCTTATTTTTTTTTTTTTTATAGAGGCATGTTTTATTTATTTATTTATTTGTTTGTTCATTTGTTTTTGTTTATACATGCACTGGGTACAGTCAGAAGCGCGGGAGGGTGAGAGAATTCACCAGAGCCAGAGCGGGGAGCAGAGCAGGCAGAAGGACCGAAGTACACTGCTGAGGGGAGCAGCGGGTGGCAGGAGAGGTCTGCGCACCATGTGGGACCCTCCTCCGGTGGCCGGGGAGCAGCCGGGAATCGAACCGGCGCCGCAGAGGCCGCGGGCAGCTTCGCAACCCAGCGCTCTACCGCTGTGCCACCGGGGAGGCCCGAGTTTAATCTTATTTTTGATCAATGAGTTTATATACCACATCTTCTTCATCCATTCATCTGTTTTTGGGTATTTGTGTTGTCTCCATATCTTGGCTATTATAAATAGGGCTGCAAAAAATGCAAACACTAATTTGAAGGGATATAGGCATTCACATATTCACTGGACCACTCTTTACAATATCCAAGTTATGGAATCAACCTAAAGTATCCAATGACAGATAAGTGGATTAAGAAGATGAGTATTGAGTGGATAGCTTCTAGGGTCAGAATACAATAGGAAAAGGCCTTGTAGGAATAAAGAAGGCTCCATAGATAAAGGCAATAAAACCCAAAGGGGACTAATCAAATACCCCCCCAAATAGGGGCAGCAGGACATTGCTGGACAAAGACGATGAAGAAAGGGACTCTTAGATAAGAGCTGAGGTGTAAGATGTAATTCTGGGCACAGAGACATTAAGACAGAGTGGGTGAGACCATGGAGAACTAACCTATCACAAAGAGACTGAGGGCACTTTATAATAATTGGGGAAAGAAGGCATATATTCCCTGAGGCAAGACTCCACTTCAGTTTCCTTGCCCCTCCCTGGCCTGGTTCCACTGGTCTGGGAATTCCACTTTATTTCTGTTCCTTTTCACATTAATAATTCCTTGTATCTATTTCTCTAGACAAATTCACCTCTTTTCACTTACTTGCCTGAGAGCCAGCAAAGTTGCTGCTGCAGTTTTATTAGACACCAGCCCATGGTGGTCTAGTACCTAGGACTCACCACTGCCACTGCAACCTTTGATCAGTTTCTGGTTGGGGAACTAGACCCAAAAACCCAAAATTACAGTATCAGAATTTATACACAATGGGACACAACTCAGGAATAAAAAAAAGATGATCATTGGTATTTGCGACAACATGGAAGAAATTGAAGAGGGTTGTGTGCAGAAATATAAGTCAGAAGGAAAAAGACAAATGAGGGCTGATTTCTCTCATATGTGTATATGATTCATTCATACATGTGTGTAATAAAGAGAAACAAAATAAAGAAACTGACAAAACTATACCAGATAAACTCTAAAAACCTGACTGTAGACTTGAGGCTACAAGAGGGAGAAGGTGAGGGTGAAGGAAATTGAGGGAGGGGTCCAAATGTCCTATATAATGTATTTTGTATGCTTTGTTGATGGATGTGGTGTAAAATGTGACTCTGTATGTCTGAATCATATATATAGAACTATAAACTAATATTACTTAAATTACAAAAAAACAATAAGAATGAAATGAATTTAGGCAATCCAAAGGTGGTTATAATACCTAGCATTTAAAATCAAGATAATTTTTTTAAAGATTTACTGTTTTTTTTATGCATACAGGAAATGGGGTGTAGGCCAGCAGTGTGCGGGGTGAGAGGATTCACCAGAGACAGAATGGATTAGGCAGATCTACTGAAATACATTGCTGAGGGAGCAGTGGGTGAGACAGGAGAGGTCTGCTGTGCCATGTGGGTTAGCTCCCTCGCTGGGGATGGATCTCATGCAGTAGTGACTGAAGAATAGCTTGATAGTACTGAGACTTTAACCCTTGTACCACCAGGGAGACCCCTCAAGATAATTTTTTTCATCTAATACTGACAATAATACTTTGAGACATACACTATCACTGTTTCTTAGAGAATAACTATTTAATGTTCAGAGGGCTGATTTAAATTACTGAGACCACACAGGTTATGAAACCAGATTTTACCTTATATCTGTCTGACTCCAGTTCTCTATAGCATTCTGCTTGCTTTACAGGGGTCAATAAGCTCAGACTGGGAAGATAGATACATAGACAATTCTTCAGGATCTCGGCAGATCATGGTCTTCAATGAACTTGGAATTCAGACTTTATTAGCATATGCTGTTTTTCTCACGGACAGCAAATGAGCCCCATTAATACTCCTATGTGTCAAAACTTGCACTACGCATTTCCTTCCTAATTTACTTCTGCAGATTTCACTTTTGTTTGGAGCCATTCCTACTTCTTCCTACACCTGATCTTTCTTGGCCCAAGCTCTAATTCTTCAGTGACATCAGAGAGGGACTAATAAGAACAGGAAAAGTAATGAGAGACATGGAGAGAGAAAGGTTTCCATAAGGAACATGTGGTTGTCTCTCCTCCCACAAGTCCGTATTTTCCCAGTGCCAGGGCTAATGCTCAAAAACACCTCTCACAATCTTATTCTGCTCATAAGATAAATGTCTCAAACACCAAAGCTGTCTGGTCCCTTGAAAAGCAAATAAAGTCCACTTATCCCTCCAGGCATTCAGACCTTCACCTTTCACACATAATTCATTTCTGAGAGTGGTAAGTGAATGGAATTCTTTAGAATAAGAACTTTTTTAATGTATCTTACTGGCAGTTTGTATCCTTTAAAATTGAAAAAATAGTATGCTTGCTTAATTCAGGATGGGCAACTGAGAGGAGGGATTGTTTTCTTCCATAATGGATCTTAGAAGAAAGAAAAAAAGGGACCTACATAAGGTGCCTTTGGTGGCATAAGTAGCAGGCCTACATAAAATTGTTTGCAGAAATTTCAGTAGGATGAGTTGAAACATGATTTCATCTACTTGATTTATAAAATGTGGGTTATCCATCTCACACCTATGAGAATGGCCTGGCAAGGATGTGGAGAAAAGGGAACCTTCCTACACTGTTTGTAAGAAATGCAGACTGGTCAAGCCCTATGGAAAGCAGTATGGAATTGTCTCAAAACATTAAAAATGGACCTGTTAAATGACCCAGTAATTCCACTACTATGCTTCAACAACAACCAAAAAAAAAAATAAATAAATGAACAGTAGTTTCAAAGGAAACGTAAATAAAGTACACTCTTGTATTTACTGCAACACTATTCGCTACAGTCAAATTAATGAAACAAACTAAAAGTCCTCAAACATTAGATCAAGAAAATGTGGATATACACAATGAAATATTAGTGAGTAATCAAAAAAGAAACTCAGGCCATTTGTGATAATATAGATGGAGCTGGAAGGGATAATGTTAACTGAAATAAGTTCGAAGAAGAGCCATAAATACTGGATAGGGTTACTAATATGTGGAATACAAAGTAGCCAAACTAAGTGTCATATAAGGATAGCTTAAAAACAAATCCTTGAAAGCTGACTTTAGAACTGAAGCATTCAGATGTGGAGGGTTGGGAGAGCGGTGAGAACAGAGGGAAGGGAGCACAATGGACTATGATGATGGACTATGGGTGATTTGGTGGCAGGTGCTCTATAGTGACAGTACCTGATGGCAGTATCCAAATATTACCTCCCTTAAAACTAAACAATTTTTTTAAAAATGTGTGTTGTCATTCTCATCTCATAGAATGCTTATGAAACTCTGATGGTGTAATAAATGTGAAAGAAAAATATTGTGATTATGGATATAAATTTTGATTGCTAATATAATTCTGAGTCCCTGGCATTTTACATAGTGTATGTAATCACAAATTACTAAGAGTTGAATTTCATAATACTATTCATTTTATGCAAAATGTATCTTTATTAATCACTTGCTTTATTGCACACACTGTATTGTGAATTGAATGTACAGAAATATATCAAACAGAATTATTTCCTAGA
>NW_023601543.1:50778702-50850824 GCF_014898055.3 Talpa occidentalis
GTTTAACATCCAAAAATCAATCAACGTTATCCAACACATCAACAAAAAGAAATATAAAAACCATATGATAATATCATAGATGCTGAGAAAGCTTTCGACAAAGTGCAACACCCATTCATGATAAAAGCCCTTGAAATTCTTGGATACAAGGAACATACCTCACATCATATAGCCATATATGACAAGCAACAGCCGGTATCATTCTCAATGGTGAAAAGCTAAAGCAATTCATTAAGATCTGGAACAAGACAAGGATGTCACACTCTCACCACTGCTTTTCAATATAATACTGGAAGTCCTAGTTAGAGCAATAAGACAAGAGAAAGACATCCAAGGAATCCAAATAGAAAAAGGAGAAGTCAAACTATCACTATTTGCAGATGATATGAAAATATACATAGAGAACCCCAAAAACTCCACAGAAAAACTAATTCAACTCATCAATCAGTTCAGTAAAGTGCAGGATACAAATCAACACGCAAAAGTCAGTAGCCTTCCTATACACAAACAACAAATCTGAAGAACCATCCCTTTTATTATTGAAACAAAAAAAAAATCAAATATTTGGGAATAAATCTAACAAAAAAGGTAAAGGACCTATACAAAGAAAACTATAAAACACTGTTAAGAAATAGAGAAGACACAAAGAAATGGAAGACATCCCCTGCTCATGGATTGGAGAATAAACATTATTAAAATGGCCATCCTACCAAAAGCAATCTACAGATTCAATGCTATTCCAATCAAAATTTCAATGTCATTCTTCAAAGAAATAGAAAAATTATTGATGAAATTCATATGGAATCACCAAATACCTGAATAGCCAAAGCTCTCCTGAAAAAAAAAAAAAAAAAGAAGGGAATGGAGGAATCACACTACCAGACTTCAAACTATACTACAAAGCCATAATCATCAAAACTGCATGGTATTGGAACAAGAAAGACATACAGACCAATGGAATAAAATAGAAAATCCAGAAATAAACCCACAGATTTATGGTCAACTAATCTTTGACAAACGAGCAAAGACTATGCATTGGAGCAAAGAAAGTTTGTTCAATAAATGGTGCTGGGAAAACTGGGTCGCTACATGCAAAAGAATGAAGCTTGACCACTACCTCACACCAACTACACAAAAATCAACTCAAAATGGATTAAAGAACTAGATATAAGCCTGAAACATAAATAACATAGAAGGAAATATAGGCGAAACACTATGTGATATTCACATCAAAGACATCTTTACAGACACATCACCCAAAGCAGTGATAGTGAAGGCAAAGATAAACAGCTGGAACTACATCACAATTAAAGAGCTTCTGCACAGCAAAAGAGACAATAACAAAAACAAGAGAACCCACAACAACTGGGCAAACATTTTTGCACACAATACTAATGATAAAGGACTGATCACAAAAACTGCGAAGCTGATGAGACTCAACCACAACAAAGAAAGAATCCAGTCAAAAAATGGGCAAAGAGCTAAAAAGAAACTTCTCTGAAGAGGAAATGCAAATGGCCAACAGGCATATGAAAATGTTCAACATCACTTGTAATCAGGGGAAATGCAAATCAAACTACCATGAGATACCATCTTACACCTGTGAAAATGGCACATATTAAAAGATCTAGCAACACAAATGTTGGCGAGGATGTGGAGAAAAAGGAACTCTCCTGCACTGCTGGTGGGAGTGCAAACTGGTCCAACCACTATGTAGAGCTGTGTGGAGATTTCTGGACCTACTAACATAGAGCTTCATATGATCCAGCAATTCCACTCCTAGGTATTTACCCAAAGGACACAGAAACATCAATTCCAAAGAACACCTGCATCCCTATGTTTATAGCAGCACTGTTTACAATAGCTAAGCTTTGGAAACAGCCCAAATGCCCAAAAATAGATGACTGGATCAAGAAGATGTGGTACATATATACCATGGAATATTACTCAGCATTCAAAAAAGATAAACACATGCAATTTGCAGCAACATGGATGGCGCTGGAAGGGATCATGCTCAGCGAAAGAAGCCAGAAAGAAAAAGAAAAATACCAGATGGTCTCACTCATAGCAGGAATCTTGAAAACTTAAATAAGGGACCAGGAAAATGAATAACTATTAGAAAGTGAAAATCAAAATCAACAAAAAACTATGAACCAGAGACACTTTTGGGGGGATGGGTGGCGAGAGGGGAGGGATTGGGGTCAGAATGAGGGGTTTGCATTTGTATGGGGAATATAAAATTAAAATTTATTATTTATAAAAAATATTTATTTTTAAAAATTTATTTATTTATTTATTTATTTATTTATTTATTTATTTATTTATTTATTTATATAAGCACTGGGTACAGTCAGAAGCGCGGGAGGGTGAGAGAATTCACCAGAGCCAGAGCGGGGAGCAGAGCAGGCAGAAGGACTGCAGTACACTGCTGAGCGTGCAGCGGGCGGCAGGAGAGGTCTGCGCGCCATGCAGGACCCTCCTCCGGTGGCTGGGGAGCAGTCGTGGATTGAACTGGTGCTGCTGCAGAGGCTGTGGGCAGCTTCGCAACCCAGCACTCAACTGCTGTGCCACCGCCACCGTGGAGGCCCAAATTGTTATAAATTTAGAATGTTAATTGTAATCCCCATGGCAACCACTAAAGATATAAAAAAGGAAGTGAAAAACGGGGAGAAATGAATCATGGTTTATTATAAAAACTCAACTGAAAACAAAAGAAGGTAATCAATGGAGAAATGTAGGACAAAAGGGTAAAGATACACAGAAAAGAAAATAGCAATAGGTTTTAAGTATGCAATACCTTATTAGTAATTACTTTAAATTCAAATGGATTAAAGTAATCAAAAGGTAGAGCTTGACATATTGGTTTAAAAACATAATCAAGTTATGTTTTGTCTGCAAGAAACTAACTTTAGAGGAAAAGACACAAATAGATTGAAAATGAAAAGATGGTTGAGCCTATTTTTATGCAAATAGTAACCAAAACACAGATGACATGGCTATATTATATTTAATAAAAGAGACTTAAGTCAAAACTTATTACAAGAGACAAAAAGGATATTATATGCTGGTAAAAGGGTGAATTCTTAAACAAGACAAAATAATTATAAACATATATGCACCAAGTAACCAAGGTCTATTGCCTATGAAGCAAACATTCGCATAATTGAAGGGACAAATAATAATAATTAGAGATTTCAATGTTCCATTTTCAATAATAAATAGAACAAGTAATAGGAAAAAGAAGACTTGAATGATGCTATAAACCAACTAAACTTAATGGACATTTATAGAATACTCCTAACAAAGAAAATTTCAGAACTAAGTGGCTTCACTGGTGAAATGTATTAAACATTCAAAGAAATGTTTACACTAGTATTTCTCTAACTCTTCCAAAAATTGAAGAGTATACTTCCTAATGTATCCTATGAGGCCTTATTACCATGAGAGCAAAGCCTGATGAAACACTACAACAGAAAAAATGTAACACCAATATCCCTTATCAATATAATTGCAAAAATTCCTTAACAAAATATCAGCAAATAAATTCCAAGAACATAATGAAAGAATTATATACCATTGATAAATTGCCTGAAAAATAAATTAATAAAAACAATTTCATTTACAAGAACATTCAAATGAGTAAAATAGGAATAAATGTAACCAAGGAGGTGAAATACTTGTACACTGAAATGTACAAAAAATTGCTGAAAGTAATTGAGTAAGACCTAAGTAAATGTAACAATATTCTGTGTTCATAGAATGGAAGATTGAATTTTGTTAAGGTGGAAGTGCTACCCAAAATTATCTACAAATTCAATAGAAACAATACAAATGCCCCAAAATAGATGACTGCATCAAGAAGATGTGGTATATAAAAACAATGGAATACTCTTCAGCCATCAAGAAAGATAAACTCATGCCATTCACAGCAACATGGATGGAGCTGGAAAGGAACATGCTTAGTCAAATAAGCCAGAAGGAAAAAGAAAAATGTTGAATGCTGTCACTTATCATAGGAATATAGGGGAACCAAATAAGGGATCAGGAAAAAATAACAATAATAATAAAAGGAACAACAGAATTGGCAGGCATCCATAAATCAGAGACATTCTGCCAGGGAGAGGGAGGAAAAGGAATCAAAACAGGGGAGAGATAAGCACAAGGGACTATGGTGATGCTTCATGGTGAATTGGTGGTGGGAATTTCACAGGAATGTACAACGGTGTAAAATATATAAATATAAAAGACACATAACCCAAAGCAGTGATAGTGAAGGAAAAGATAAACAGCTGTGACTACATCAAATTAAAGAGTTTTGGTGCAGCTTAAGAGACAGTAACCAAAACTAAGAGACACCTCATTGATTGGGAAAAATATTTCACACACAACACTAATGATAAAGGACTGATCACAAAAATCTACAAAGAGCTGAAAAGACTCAACAAAAATGAAATAAATAGCCTAGTTAAAAATGGGCAGAAGAGCTAAAAAGAAACTTCTCCAAAGAGGAAATGCAAATGGCCAACAGGCATATGAAAAAATATTCAACATCATTTGTCATCAGGGAAATGCAAATCAAAACTACAGTGAGATACCATCTTACACCAGTGAGAATGGCACATATTCAAAAAAAAAAGAAAGCTAGCAACAACAAATGTTGGCGAGGATGTAGAGAAAAACGAACTCTCATACCACTATGGAAAGCTGTGTGGAGTTTCCTTAATCAGCTAAAAATGGAGCTTCCATATGATCCAGCAATTCCACTTCTAGGTATTTACCCAAAGGACACAAAAACATTAATTCAAAAGGACACCTGCACCCCATGTTTATTGCAGCACTATTTCCAATAGATAAGCTATGGAAACAAACCAAATGCCCAAAAATAGATGACTGGATCAAGAAGATATGGTACATATACACAGTGGAATATTACTCAGTAATCAAAAAAAAAAGATAAATTCATGCCATTTGCAGCAACACGGATGTTGCTGAAAGGGATCATGTTCAGCAAAATAAGCCAGAAAGTAAAAGAAAAATACTTGATGGTCTCACTGATAGCAGGAATTTAGAAAACCTAAATAAGGTATCAGGGAAAAGACTAATTATAATAAAGTAAAAATCAAAATCAATAGGCAACTATAAACTAGAGACACACTAAGGGGGAAGGAAGGGAGTAGGATCAAAAGAACGGTGGTGGGAATTTTATGAAAATGCATACATTGTACAAAAATGAAAAAAAATATGTAAAAATATATAAAATAAAAAATAAATTAATTAAAATAAAATTAAATTAAAAACGTGAATTTTAATAGAAATTCTTAAAATTTCCACATATTTATATGTGGTATGTACAGAAAATGGATGTTATTCAGCCTTCAAAAGAAGGAAATTCAGCAATTTAAACAACCTGAATGAATCTGGTGGGCATTATGTTAAATGAAATAAGACAGTCACAAAAGGACAAATATTGCATGATTGTACTTATATGAAAGAGTCAAAATCATAGAAACAAAGAATATAATACCCAAGAAGTGATGAGAAGAGGGGAATGAGAAATTTTTTTCAATGAGTATATAATTTCTATAATACTAGAACAAGTTCTAGAGATCTACTTTACAACTTAGTACCTGTAGCTAATAAGAAAGTGTTGCATATTTAAAGAAACATTGAGTATGAATCTCATATCAAATGTTCTTACAAATAGAAACTCACAGAGAGCATAAGGAACGTTTTGGAGGTGATGGGTATGTTAGTACTTTGGGTTGTTGTAATAATATATTTATATACAAATCAAGATGCATACATTAAAAGACACACACAAAGAAGAACCCACACTTGCTAAATTCAATACTTAATATAAAATTACTGTTATCAAAACTGTGCTATTCGCATAAAAGCTAAATATATATATATATATATATATATATTTATTTATTTATTCATACAAGCACTGGGTATAGTCAGAAGCACGGGAGGGTGAGAGAATTCACCAGAGCCAGAGTGGGGAACAGAACAGGCAGAGTGACGAAATACACTGCTGAGGGGAGTAGCGGGCTCAGCAGGAGAGGTCTGTCGCGCCATGTGGTACCCTTGCTGGCGGCCAGGGATCGAACCGGCACTGCAGAACCTGCGGGCAGCTTCACAGCCCAGCGCTCAACCGCTGCACCACCAGGGGAGGCTCTGAAAGCTAAATATATTGATCAATAGAGTAAAAGTGATAATAGTCCAGAAATAACCCATATTGATTTCCTGTGGCCAATTGATTTCCAATAATTGTTTCAATATACATTTCAGTATAAATATTGATTTTGATAGTGCCAAAGCTATTTAAAGGGAAATTGATCTCATTAACAAATACCACTGGGAT
Organism: Talpa occidentalis; assembly: GCF_014898055.3. Classification (NCBI taxonomy): domain Eukaryota; kingdom Metazoa; phylum Chordata; class Mammalia; order Eulipotyphla; family Talpidae; genus Talpa; species Talpa occidentalis. The sequence goes on from NW_023601543.1 coordinate 50,785,070, forward strand.
AACTGGCTATTGACATGCAAAAGAAAGGCATTTGAGCCATATGCAAAATTAACTAAAAGTGGTTCAATGACATAAATATGAGTAAAAAACCATAAAGCCCTTGGAATAAAGTATAGGGATAAATCATGAGTTTAGTTGTGGTACCAGATTCCTAGATATGACATCAAAAATACAAGCAACAACAATAAAAATGGTTTAATTAGACTTACTATTAAAATATTTCATACATCACTGGACACAATAAGAAAGTAAAATTACAATTTAAAAAATGAGAAAAAATATTTTCAATAAATATAGGGTGCAGGTTAATTAATGTTTCTGTATCATTTGGGTAAATACCTAGGATTGGATTGCTGGATCATATGGAAACTCCATCTTTAGCAGGTTGAGGAATCTCCACACAGATTTCCATAGTGGTTGGACCTATTTGTACTCCCACCAGCAGTGGAGGATAGTTCCTTTTTCTCCACATCCTCACCAACATTTGTTGCTAGTTTTTTTAATATGTGCTGTTCTCACTGGTGTAAGATGGTATCTCATTGTAGTTTTGATTTGCATTTCCCTGATTACAAGTGATGTTGAACATTGTTTCATATTTACAATAGCTAAACTATGGAAACAACCCAGATGCCCAAAAATAGATGACTGGATCAAGAAGATGTGGTACATATACACAATGGAATATTACTCAGCAATCAAAAAAAAGATAAACTCGTGCAATTTTCAGCAACATGGATGTTGCTTAAGGGATCATGCTCAGCGAAGTAAGCCAGAAAGAGAGAGAAAAACATCGGATAGTCTCACTCATATCAGTAATTTAGAAAACATAAATAAGGGACCAGGAAAAAGACTAATTATAATAAGTTAAAAATCAAAATCAACAAGCAACTATAAACCAGAGACACACTACGGGGGGATGGGGAGGAGGAAGTAGGATCACAACAAGGGGGTGTGGGAATTTTATGGGGACTATCACCAAGATGAAAATGCATACATTGTGCAAAAATGATGAAAAATATATAAAATTAAATAATAATAATAATAATAAAATTTTTAAATTGTGTATCTGGTAGGGTTCTAGCATTTGGACTATATAAAGAACTTTTATAATTTAACAATAAAAAGACAAATAGCTCAATTTAAAAAATGGGCAAAGGATTTAAACAGAAATTTCTTCAAAACAGGTATACAAAGTCCAACATGCACATTGAAAAGGTACACAATATCCTCAGTTATGAGGGATATGGAAATAACTGCCATAATGAAATATTGCTTACATTTACTAGGATAATCATCATCATCATGAAGAAAAATCAGTGTTAGCAGGAATGTAAAATATGTTACTGTAGAAAACAGTTTAGTAGCTCCTCAAATATTTAAACAGATAATTTATACATGAACTCACAATTCTAGTCCATCCCATATCACTGTATGAAAGGTAACCTTGAACCAAGAAGGAAAAGCGGCTTGCATTTAGTTATGTAATTGGTCAGTAGTGAAACCAAGATTGGAACTCTGTACCCCTCCATTCCAGTCTGGTGACTTCCCTACTCTAGCACAATGCTTCATCTCAATGTTCCTTTTGGGTTTTGCTATGAAACCATTGTCTATCCCAAGCATTCCTTTCACTTCCCTGAACCAAGAGAATATATGCATTGTTAAATAGGCTTCTCTGTAAGAAGAGATTACACAAATAAGATAATCTAGAAGATAGTTCTTCCATAATTTTAACCCTTCTACCATTACCTTGTCAACTACTACATGGCTCTTTGGGCAACAGTCAGGGTAGATGGCAATGGGGAAGAACACTACTCTCTCAGGATATTCAGGCTTTGGGCTTACTGGGAGCAAGAGAAAATGTTACCAACTACCACAGTTATTTCCTTAGTGTTCACCTCATTTCATTTGATCTTAGATTGCAATGAAATTTGTCTACAAAGTACAGTACATTCAATATCCCAAATTATTGTCACAACTATAGGAGTGTAGGGTTAATGGTTTGGTAAATGGTTTTCAGGCATTTCTGCCCTCCCACCATTAGGAGTGCCTTGCCTAATGGGGGAACCTGCAGATGTTACATTGTTGCAAACTGTCTTGTTTAATTCTGTGGGCCATGGGAGGGGTATTGAGGTAGTCACTAAGAGAAGCAGAAGCAGGGAAGAGGCAGGAGAGAGAAGGGGAGAAAAGAATGCCAGAAAAGCCCAGAGTGAAGACTTGCCTGGGGCCTGGAGGCCTACTGGCCTCCTGCCCCCCCCACCCCGAACCCCTGCTTGCCATGTACCTGGTTGTTGCAATGCATGTAAAGCTCAATAAATGCCTAAGAAATCCACTGAGGGCTCCAGGACTCTCCTTTACCCATCTGCCAGCTCATAGATAACCTGCTCAGTGCCCATCCTGCCCCTACAATGAGGTAAGGATTATTATCCCCATACTGCTGAGAAAACTGAGAAAGATGAAATGAATTGCCCACATTTACATAGCCAGTAATTAAGAGGCATATCTGATATTTCAATTTAGTAATCTCTGACTTCAAATCAAGGCATCTTACCACTATATCCCAGGGTTGGTAATGATTTTGGCATACTTAATAAGTTCTGAAAAATATTATTGCAGATACAATTAAAATTTAATAAATGTCATGTGTAAAATGTTCTAAAGGCTGTAACTTAATAAAAGTAGACTAACATTTCCACTTTATTAAAAACTACCTATTTTTAAATTATATAAACAAAAAAGATTTCAATTCCTTAGTCTGCTCAAGTGTACAAAAGTAGGTGACTTGAGTCTGAACTCAGAATAAATTTTGCATTGTTGTTTCAGTTAAATTAATTAAACATATCTCAAGATGGAAAGTTTCATTTCTACATGTATAAAGGACATACCTTCCTTGTAAATTTAGATTTCCATTTTCATAACAGAAAAATGCAGATGGAAAAATGTCAGAATCACAGCTTGCTCCTTTCTCTAGGCCTATTTTTCTTCAGCTATATATTAAGGTTGCTGAAGAATTTTATGATTGTATCATGTGAAAATCTATCCTCATAAAACTAAAATGAATAAATTATTCACAAGAAAACCATGAAATAATAGTTTTCTCTCAGATATTTAATTTTCAAGTAAAATGTTAGCAATCAGAGACCTGATCTAAAATACAACACAGAAGTTTAAAATTATATGATCTTTTGCAAGTCATGTAACCTATTCAAAATGGTTTCTATATGTAAAATGGAGATGATAATAGTAACTATACCATAAGATTTTTATTAAGATTAAAAGGGATAGCACTATCAGAACTTGATTAGAAAGCTGAATAAAAGTTTCTTTTCTCTTACCCCACACTTAGGCTTTCTTCCTATTACAAAAGCTTACAGATTTTCAACCTGAGAATACAATCTTGATAGTTGTGTTCTTCAGATTTTCACCACTGCCTCGATAATTCAACTTTTCTAAAAGTTTAACTTTCTTATAAAAGAACACTCAGCTTTTTATATTATACAGACCATAATCATCTCCTCATTGAAGTCTACACTTAATAACACATGCAAACACACACACACACTCCTCAACAAAAAAAAGCTGCAAGTGAAATACCTACCTCTTAATATCACAAAGCTTTCCAGTGTCTGGCACAGATCCTCAACAGACTCAATTCTTCTTTGGATGCTTATGTTCCACATCTGTATGTCTTACTTGTGTGGCTTATGCATCACAGCATACCTTTCATCCTCTGTTGCTGAGGCAGATATGTCAAAATAAAAAATCCAAAGCCTTTTGAAAGGAAGATTCCAAAAGACATGAGAAAAAGGCAAATCTATACTGTCAATGCAATAAAAAAATCTTCTGAAACACATTTTACCCATTTAATGCTCAATGCTATAACCACAGCAGCAAGAGATTTAGATTTCAAAGTTTGTTTTTTTTTTAAGATTTATTTATTTGTTTGTTTATTTATTTATTTATTTATGCAAGAACCGGGGTACTGGCCAGATATGTGGGAGGGTGAGAGTATTCACCAGAGACAGAGTGGGGAACAGAACAGGCAGACTGACAAAATACACTGCTGAGGGGAGCAGCGGGAGAGACAGGAGAGGTCTCCCGCACCATGTGGGACCCTTGCAGGCTGGCGGGATCAAACTGGTGCTGCAGAGGCTGTGGACAGCTTCACAACACTGTGCTCAACTGCTTGCGCCACCAGGGGAGACCCTCAAAGGTTCTTTTTAATAATTTTGCCCCTTTTATTTTTTTAAATTTTGGTTTTATTATTTATTGCCATTTTTTAACGATTTATTTATTCATTTATACAAGCACTGGGTACAGTCAGAAGCGTGGGAGGGCTAGAGAATTCACCAGAGCCAGAGCGGGGTTCAGAACAGGCAGACTGACCAAGTACACTGCTGAAGGGAACAGCGGGCACCCCAGGAGAGGTCTGCGTGCCATGTGGGACCATCGCCTGTAGCCGGGGATTGAACCGGTGCTGTGGAGGCTGCGGGCAGCTTCACAGCCCAGCGCTCAACCGCTGTGCCACGGGGGAGGCCCAATTGTGCCCCTTTTAGTCTCACATGTATCGATACGCAGAATCTTCCATAGGCCTAAGAGACAGTATATTATGAATGTGGATAAAGTTCATTCTAAAGAACACTAGCTGAATTACAGACACACACACACACACACACACACAGATTTTTTTAAAAAGACACAGAGGAACTGTAGAATTAAGGAGCGGTATTTTATCTAGACTTATTATTAAGTAGTAGAATGATACTAGATAGACTGTACAATCTGAAGATTAGAGATGGCTATTTCTTCCTTTTTATCTTTCATTTATCCTTTATTTGTTTATCCTTTATTTCTTTTTTTTTAATCTTTTGTTTTTGCAAAACAAAATAAAATCATAAATATTAAAGAATCTCAGTTTAGAATACATATTAATTTCCTAATGACTTTAAATATATCAGATTTCCTTCTTGAGGAAAGTTTTCTCTTTATATAGTTTATGGTCTAATTAACTAATTAGTAATGTGTGTGGTTTACAAAGTTGATAGAAATAAGAAAAAAAACATTTGGAAAAGAATAACCTTGAAACTTCTATATATTTCCTTTTTACCTCACTCCCCAAAAGTGAATAGTCTTTTTTTTTTGTAAAATTTAAAATTCTAAATAATTATGTTAATAACCAATTACCATTTTTTAATTTTAAATGTTTCAGAACATGTTTCACATCCAGAAGTTGGAACATTAAACCATTGTCCAGGTGCAAAGTATGCTATAACAAGGTTTTTTTGAAGTCCTCCTCATCATCCCAACTACCTTGCTTTGGACTTTTCCCTTTTCCTGAATATTACTTTTAGTAGTGATGTCACTATATTTTCCAAACTACAAATCAGGTTATATGATCTGTTAAATGATGCTTTGTGTTGCTTCTTAGTACCAGATGCAACTTCATACTGAAAATTTGGACATTTATGATAGTTTGGATGTAGTTTGTATATGATAAAATATTTGTAAACTAAGATAATCTTGGAAAATATGGATATTGAGTGAGGGAAATGTAAAGACAATGATACTCAATACTTATTTAGAAATATATGAATTTCAAGAAAATGGCATGTAGATTTATGCATATACACCCAAGATCCTCCATTAGATGTGAAACATGTTCAAGAGTGAGATATTCTGGAGTTGATACTCAAAGTATATATTGCATGGATCTTATGATTACTGCTCAATCTAGCATCACCAGTTTGTGGAACAATATATTCCCATGAGGTATTTGCATATAAGCTAGCAATACTCACAAATATGTTAGTTATAGCTCCTTGTTGCCACAGATAGCAGGATGTAAGTGTATACCTGTTCTTGAGTGGTTCTCTTATTATGGTTTTAGCCATTTATAGGTGAAGTAATACTATATTTGTGTTCTTCCAAGAAAAGCTCTGGTGTTCATAAGGACTTTAAGAAGAAGATTATTGGTATCCTTAGATCTTCTACACTGAGCTCAGTTCTTGAGGACAAGGTTAGTCTTATTTACCCAAAATCCCCTGTGCTAGCCTCAGATATAATAGATGCTCTACAAATATCTGCTATATATCTTACAAGTGCCTCAAAGAAGGTAGGATTCTACTGACGTTCCAAGTTTTGATATATGTATTCATCATTGAATTGCAGCTATTTCCTTGAGTTGACTGTCCTTTTACAGGCTATTAGGCCAGGCAATCATGTTTTGAGGCAGCAGATAAAATTTTTTACACAATGGTGAAAATGTGGATATGTGTCTTAGAAGTATTCCTACTCACCAATCTTCCTGTGTATCCAGGATGGAAATTGATGGTCATTATCTCTTCTTCCAAGTACCACCTATAAAACTCATGGTCCATACAAGAAACAGTAGTATCTTACAATGTGGCTATTTAAGTTACTTCCCTGTAGAAGATTAAGAAGAAGTACAATTGGTGACTGATAACTAAATATAACCTCAGGGTGAAATCTTGCTTGCAAATACAGAAGACAGTGAAGAAAATTGAGAAAGTGTATAACACTTTCTCAATGTTCCAGAAATATTATATTCACAATTGTTTGATTGGACAAAGGAGAGGAGGAGGGGAAGACAGAGGGAGAAGGAAATTAAAGTAAACATGGCCTAGCAATAGCAAGGAACAAACACATACATAACAGGGTCATTTTGTAAATTTCATGAGCAAAGTAAAAAGGTACCTATCAAGATACAGGACCATCACAAGGAAGAAATAAGTCTTTATTAGAAGCCAATGAGTAAACTTGTATTCTATATCTACCAGTTGGAAAGAAGAATCATACCCCTTTTTTACACCTGATTTATCAAAAACCATCTTTCCCAATGGGGTAAAACTTTTCTTTTGCTCTAGATTATAACATTAAAATATATTATACATAATATAAATACATGTAAATATATATATATATATATATATATTTACAGTAAACATGTATTCATTCTGTACACACCAAGAAGTATACCACTGCAATAGACAGTTCATATATAGCAAAATTATTAATGTCAGTTAAGATAATGAGAGTTAAAAAAAAAAGATCCATATTGAGACTATTAAGTAGTCGAATGTTGTATATAGTCTAATGACTAACTTACATCTTATATATTTTCCTTGATGGAATTAGTTTCATAGACTTTTGTTTTATGTATGTCTATAAAAATTGCTTTAAGGGGCATCCCCGGTGGCGCAGCGGTTGAGCGCTGGGTTGCAAAGCTGCCCGCGGCCTCTGAGGCGCCAGTTTGATCCCCGGCTGCTCCCCGGCCACAGGAGGGTCCCACATGGCGCGCAGACCTCTCCTGCCGCCCGCTGCTCCCCTCAGCAGTGTACTTCGGTCCTTCTGCCTGTTCTGCTCCCTGCTCTGGCTCTGGTGAATTCTCTCACCCTCCCGCGCTTCTGACTGTACCCAGTGCATGTATAAACAAGCAAACAAACAAACAAACAAATAAATAAATAAATAAATAAAACACGCCTCTATAAAAAAAAATTGCTTTAAGGAGGTCATAAACCAGAGAGAAGAAACATCCACATTTTTGGAGACCAACTTGCTTCTGTAAGTAGTAATCATCTTTTTCTCATAATAAAGACATACTCCAATCAGAAGACTTTGACACTGGCCATGTAAGAGCAATAGGTGAACTGGATATTTTTTTCCCCAAATCTCTTACTGGAATCGAGAAGTTAAGCAAGAGAATTCAAATAGTGAACGCAAATATTGTTGAAGCAATAAAAAATAAAGTTGTGATGCTGTTCTCCCCATCTTTTATGAAATATAAACTTTCCAATAATATCAAAATGTACCAAATATTTAAGACTTAATGAAGGCTGTAGCCCAGTTCAGTGTCCACAGAATGGCGTCTTTTGCACCCCGCTCCCGTGCCTGGTTGCCTAGTTCCTGGATACTCAGTGTGGGACTTTCACCTCAGTGAGGGTCTTCATGCGCCTCTCCCTGCAAGCCTAGGTCGCAGGCGCGGGGACCTGGGCAGCCGCGATCCCAATCCACGTTTGCTTTTCAACCGCGCTGCTTTTCCGCGCTATCCCGATCCCGATCCGCGTTTGCTTTTCCAGCGCGCAGCTTTTCTGCGAGATCCCGATCCGCTTTTGCTTTTCCAGCGCAACGCTTTTCCGAGCAAGCTTACCAGGTGGCCCGGGGCTCTGTGCTGGTGCTGGTCTCCTCCTGGTGGGGGGGGGGGCTCTCTGTTTAATGGCGCCTGGAGCTCACCTCAGCGGTGAATCCTGCAGGGTTCTCCGCAGCTCCCATTCACGGGGTGTGGTGGCTGCAATAGTTCCTTTCCACTCACAGTCCCGCTTGCTGCGTAGTTGGTTCTTGTTGGTCGTTTTAGTTTGTTTTTTTCCTCCTCTCTGCCGGTCGGAGAGTGCCGACTCTGTGGGTGGGGGAGGGGAGCAGGGTTCTGCACTTTCCTCCCTTCTAGTCCTCTTTTATGGCAACTTTCTTCTTCGGGTAGTTTGCTGGAGTCACCCATTTATCTTCCGTGTCCCAGTTCTCACTGGGACCTGCCGCTTTTCCTCCCTATTAACTTTTTTTAATGGGAGATCTTACTGGCAGCGTCTCCTCTCCGCCATGTTGCTCCGCCCTCTGCCTCCTATACTTTTAAATCTCAGCTTTGAGCTTTTAACATACATTATTTAAATAATCAATGTATCTTTTGTACCCATTAAGTTTAGTTCTCAGTTCATTTACTTGTTTTTCTGTATTTTGTTGCCTCTTTGATTAGCTTTTCTGAATTTTCTTGTATCATTTTCAATTGCTATTCTGTATTTCTTTCCATCTCTTTGACTTTATTATTGTAATTTTGAACTCTATATGATAAGGAGAAAAAATATTCTGTGTCTTCATGGAATGATATGTCTAGGTGTGTTTATTTATTTATTTATTTATTTATTTAGGTTTGTTTTTATTTTTTACATTAATGTTACTTGGTGGTCTGATTTTCTTGCACCTGTGGCTTTGTGTCTTACATAAATTCTCATTAGTCATTGTTTCAAGTATTCTCTCTCTCTCTTCCTTCCTACTTTTGTTTCTCTGTCTTTCAATCTCTCTTTCCTTTATTTCTATCATTTCCATTATGTGTTATGTCTTTTGTAGTTGCTCTATGATCCTTGAGTACTCTGTTTCTTTGAGTCTTATTTTGCTTTAATTCCCATTTTTTGAGGCTATAGCCTCAAAAAAAATGTATCTGCTAGTTCAGAAATATTTTCCTCCATTCTGTTCAGCCTACTAATAAGCCCATCAATGACATTCTTCATTTACTTTTTTTTTTTTTAAATAGAGGCATGTTTATTTATTTATTTATTTGTTTGTTTTGTTTGTTTGTTTATACATGCACTGGGTACAGTCAGAAGCACGGGAGGGTGAGAGAATTCACCAGAGCCAGAGCAGGGAGCAGAGCAGGCAGAAGGACCGAAGTACACTGCTGAGGGGAGCAGCGGGCGGCAGGAGAGGTCTGCACGCCATGTGGGCTCCTCCTCCGGTGGCCGGGGAGCAGCCGGGGATCGAACCGGCGCCGCAGAGGCTGAGGGCAGCTTTGTAACCCAGCGCTCAACCGCTGCGCCACCAGGGAGGCCATCTTCATTTACTTTAAAGCTTCATTTTTTTTTTATAGAGGCATTTTTTTAAAAAAATTATTTATTTGTTTGTTTGTTTTGTTTTGTTTATACATGCACTGGGTACAGTCAGAAGCGCGGGAGGGTGAGAGAATTCACCAGAGCCAGAGCGGGGAGCAGAGCAGGCAGAAGGACCGAAGTACACTGCTGAGGGGAGCAGGAGGAGGCAGGAGAGTTCTGCGCGCCATGTGGGAACCTCCTCTGGTGGCCGGGGAGCAGCCGGGGATCGAACTGGCGCCACAGAGGCTGCGGGCAGCTTCGCAACCCAGCGTTCAACCGCTGCGCCACCGGGGAGGCCCTAAAGCTTCATTTTTTAATCTCTAGCATTTCTTTTTGGTTCTTAGGTTTTCCACCTGTTTACATTGCCCATCTTTTACGGTATGCTGATTATTTTCTTCATCAGGTCCCTTTGAATATAAATCATACTTGACTTAAATTTCCAGACTGATTATTCACACATCTCTGCCACGTGGATTTTGGATGTTTATTCTGTCTTGTCAACCAGTGATTTCTCTCTTTGGGGATGAATTGCAATTTTTTTTCTCTATAGGTTTACATAATTTACCAGGTAAAAGAAGAACTAATGTAAAAAGGCTTTTGTTAATACCATGGTGAAATGCTTAGGAGTGGGAGAATTATTCTATGCCCTGTGATTAAATCTCAATCTTTTAATAAGTACATGTGTCTGGACTGTAAAGTTTATGAGCTTCTCAGTTTTTTTTTTTCTTTTCATTTAAGTGGGACTGAGTGGATAGCTTGAATGATGTTTGATTATTATCCACCTTCGGAGTTACATTCTGATAACACCCTATCAGGTTAAATTAGATAAAGTTTTCCTGATGGCTGGTATAAGTAGAATGGTCTGGCATATTTCAAAATTGTTTATTTAATTGTTGGATCTATGAAGGGAGTTTTCTTTGATATTTATTGTGACAATATGATCAAGAAACTTGAAGTAAAACTCATAACATTTTTTGGAGCTTCCATTTGACTGGGTATCATTGGCATTTGCCCTCACTGAGTTTCCAATAATTTTCCCATTACAGTTCAAGGTTCTCTACCATGACACTATTTTCCCTCATCAATTTCTACTTATGAGTCTCTGTTCCAAGAAGCCACAACTCCCTGTATTTCCCTGTCTGTCTCTCAAGTCTTGAAGGATGTAGTTTGCCCTGTGTCCTCCTTTTATGTAACCAAGAAGAAATAGATTTTCCAGTCCTTTCAGTTCTTATTTGGTGTTAGGATAGAATGTCAACTTTCAAATTCCTTAAACACACAACTGGAAGTTCCTACTACCATATTTAATAATATTGTTTTACTTTCTGAATGTCATGGTTGCTGATGAAGAATCAGAAATAGGTTGTTCTCTGTAAGTAAAATTTTAGTTTTCATTTGTTGGTTTCTTTGACTTTGACTGAACTATTTGATTATGGTGTGTTGGGTGTGATTTCCTTTGTGTTTTCCCTGACTATCTTGAATTTGTAAATTTAAGTACTTATGCAATTTTTGTAAATTTCAACTATTATTTTTTTCAGTATTGTTTTTATCTGTACCCATCTTTTCTTCCTCAGAAGGAAACCTAGGGACTCCCTGGTGGTGCAAGGGGTTAAATCTCAGCACTACGGAACTATTGCCAGCCAATGAAGCACGAGCTTGATCCCTGGCAAGGGAGCTGGCCCACATGGTGCAGCAGACCTCTCCTGTCTCTCCCGCTGCTACCTTCATCAGTGTATTTCTGTAGATATGCCTGTTCTTCTCCCCACTCTGTCTCTGGTGAATCTTCTCACCTGCCTCCCCACACCTTTGGCTTACCCCCCAGCTCTTGTATGCATAAATAAATAAATAAGTAAATCTTTTTAAAAAAGAATGAACTCTGTTGATGTGAATGCTAGATCAGTTGATATTATTTCATAGGCTCCTGAGTTTCTGTTTATTTTATCAAATATTTTGTCTCTGTGTTCTTTAAGTTACACAATTTTGATTGCTTTATTTTCAATTCACTGACAGTCTTCTGTGGTCTGCATCTTGCTATTGAGTACATCCAGTCAAGTACATCCAGTCAATTGAAATTTGTCAATAATTTTTCAGGTATAAGATTATCTTTTGGACTGCTGTTTTTCCTTTAATGTTAAGTTTATTCACCCTCACTTTATGCTCCATGGTTATATTAGCATTTTGAAAATCCAAGTTTTATATTTCCTTCATTTTTTTGTCATATCTAGGTAGGATAGCATCTGTTGATTGTCTTTTGAAAACTCATTTTTTTTGCTTCTTACTATGTAAATAACTTTGGATTATATCCTTCATATTTTAGTATTTTTCTGTGAGATTTTGTCTTGTTAAAATACTCTGGCGAAAATAGATTTTTTTTGTTCTCTTAATTATTACCCTGATTAGATGCATGCCACAAGTTGTACTGTTAAATGTGGTTGGTTGTTGCAATGTCATATGTGTTTTCAAAGCCTATGTTAGGCCATTCATGTCTTTGCCTTGTATGTGCCACTGAAGGGCTTATCTGAAATTTAGTTACTGCTTAATAGTGTACTTCAGTTCTTAAAATTGTTGCTATTTATCTTGGCTATTCTGTGCATCTAAAACTTGTAGACAATTCTGGACTTGTGTCAGTTCATAAACAGAATTGGGAGATTCCCTTGTTTAGCTCTCTATATTTCAGAATTTCCTAAAAATTGTCTGGACCTTAGTAATCTTTTTTATTGTGCTTTTGACTAGAAATCCATTTTCTCAGTTTCCCAGCTAGAATAATAGACTTTTCCCCAAAATTTTTGCACCATAATTATGCAAACAAGATTATTCTAAGATTGAAATAGTGAGAGAAAAAAGAAAAATAAAGGTAATTTCCCATTTTTTGCACAGTGGGAATCTCCTTTCCTGGTTCCTCTATCCATAACTCTGTTCATATTGTCTCTCATAATTTTTGGTGTTTGAGCTGCCACCACAGTGGTACAGATATTACTATGTCTGGTCTTGGAGAAAGTCTTGGACAAAAAATATAACAAAAACCTTAATATTTCCTCCCTAAATCACAGAGGTCCATATTCCCAATCTTTGGCAGGAGGAAGAGGAGGAGGGGGGAAGGGCGAAGGGGAAGAGGAAGAAGGTCTAAGTCAACCTGAATGTATTAAAAAAAAAAAAAAAAACTCAGGGAACTGAGGTGGGTAGCCTGCCTGTTACAGAGTCATGTGACTGGCCATATGTTTGAGTTCATTCTCTTTGAAATAGAGGAATTTTTTTTGGATGTCTCTACTTTAAACTTGGTTCAGACACTTGAATTACAAAAAAATGTCAATTCTGGGACTTTACAATGCAATCTTCCCTGTAATGCTGAGGCATTATGATTTGTGGTGAGTTCTTTGATTGCTCGGGTTGGCTGATATGCTAAAACCTTAAAAAGTACACATGTAAATAAGACATTATGAAATTGAGTTAGATCAGGTAAAGGTGCTATTACATCACAAGAAGTTGTAATACAAGCTGTCAGAGCTATTAGACTTTGTTTTGTGACTGTTAGATCTATATGGTACAAGAAATCATTATGTAATTAGAAGCATTTCTGTGTCCTCCTCCTCCTCCATCTTCCTCCTCCTCCTCCTCCTCCTTTCTATTTCTTCTCTTTTCTCTCTCTCTTTCTCTCTCTCTCAGCTTGAGGCCTCACTCTGGCCCAAGTGTACTGTGCAATAACTTCCATGTTCCTCATTGTCATTTTTAAGCGATACTGTAAGCATGAGGCTCTAGAGTGTTAAAGACATTTGCCAAAGACCATGTACATATCATACTAATGGAAACCCTAATCACAGGGGGTCTTTTGGAATCCCTGGAAACTGAAGCTGCCATCTATGAAGAAGGCTCAGAGCAAAACTATCCAAAATTTTCTGGTAACAACACAAAAAATTAAGTTAACAGAAGAAAAATCAAGAAGTAGAAACTGACATCAAAAGACTATATGCTAATTAAAATGTATTTTTAAAAGAGTTTATGCAGCATAAAGAAGACAGGAGGCCTCCCTGGTGGTGCAGCGGGTTGAGCGCAGTGCTGTGAAGCTGTCCACAGCCTCTGCAGTGCCAGTTTGATCCCGGCCAGTTGGCCGGCGAGGGTCCCACATGATGCATCAGACCTATACTGTTGCTCCTGCTGCATCCCTCAGCAGTGTATTTCATCAGTCTGCTTGTTCTGTTCCCCGCTCTGGCTCTGGTGAATCCTCTCACCCTCCCGCACATCTGGCCTGTACCCCAGTTCTTGTATAAATAAAATAAATAAATCTTTTAAAAAAAGAAGACAGGATAACTAATAATGGTTTTATTTATTTAGATCTTATTCTGCATTGCTATTTCACAACTGCCAAAATGTGTCATCCTGCAGGTATCTCTAAACACTCTAAAATTCATAACTTTCTTAAAGACCCATCTGGAGTATATGTTCATTTCCTCTGAGATACCACAGATCCTATGGCCCTCTCAATTTTCTCCTAACAGAACAGAGTTAATAAATTTGCCTCAGGAGGATTTTCCTGCTGCCAAAGGAAAACATGACAGGGCTATCAAAACCTCTAGTAAGGACAGAGAGGGGAAGGGGAAGGCAATATCACATAGAGCCACAGATAATCATGTTAGGCCTCTTTGTTTCCTCTCTTGGATGTTTATTATCTGGTTACTTGCTTACTTTTCCATCACAATGATCACTATTTTTTTTCAAAGATTTATTTATTTATACAAGCACTGGGTACAGTCAGAAGTGCGGGAGGGTGAGAGAATTCACCAGAGCCAGAGCAGGGAACAGAACAGACAGACCGACGAAATACACTGCTGAGGGGAGCAGCGGGAGCGGCAGGAGAGGTCTGTCGTACCATGTGGGACCCTCGTTGGCGGCCGGGGATCGAACCGGTGCTGCAGAGGCTGCAGGCAGCTTCACAGCTCAGAGCTCAACTGCTGTGCCACCAGGGGAGGCCCCACAATGATCACTATTAAGGATCATTATGAATGAAACATGAAGACCATCTCCTGCCGCTTGAAGTTGGTATTATTAAAGCTTTTTAGAATTCCATGTCTATAATGATTAACTAAAGAAATTTGAGTTCTATTTGATTTATACCTAATTTTGTTAAAATGGAAACTATGGGCTTCCCTGGTGGCGCAAGGGGTTGAGACACAACCTATGAAGCAATCCACAGCCTCTGCAGCATAGGTTCGATTCCCGGCCTGCAAGGGAGCAACCCACATGGCGCAGCAGACCTCTCCTGCCCTGCCCACTGCTCCACTCAGCAGTGTTTTTGGTCAGTCTGCCTGTTCTGTTCCCCATTCTGTCTCTGGTGAGTCCTCTCACCCCCCACACCTCTGGCCTTTGCCCCAGCTCTTGTATGCATAAATATTTTTTTAAATAAAAAATAAAATGTAAACTACAGGTTTTCATGTCTGTCTGCTTGTTTATATACATAGATATATATTTGTTTTTCTATACCAGGAGGGTATTAAAATTAATTTATAAAAGACTAGTGTTTAATTGGGTAAATTATGTATTCCTAAAACCCAGGAATATAGAACACTCAAATATTTATCAAATTTATATGATCTGAGTTTTCTAAGTGCAAAGATTTCTAATTAATGTGACTGGATCTACATCTTGTTTTTCTTACATATGCAGTATTTCCTTATTAATTAATGGGAAGAATGTGTGCAGGAGAAATGAGAAATAACTGTAAAAATAGAAAAAACGTATGGAATATGAATATTTTTAAAATTGTGGTAACATTAGTTTACAGTATTTTATATGATTTAGAGGTATAGGATAACCCCTCTTCATATGTATGTTATCAGACCAAAACCTCCATCAAGGCACACATAGCCTTCCATCTTAGTCCATTGGATCTCCTCCATACCCTGTTCTCTACACCCCTGCTCTCTTTCTGGTAGCCTCAATGCTACAGTCATGATGTTTGGGTTTGTTACTGGTTTGGTTTTATCCAACAATTTATTTTGTTTCTCTATATTCCATCTGGTATTTGTCTTCTGATTTATTTTGCTTGGCATTAACCTCCTGTTCAATCCATGCTGATGCATATGACATCTATTTAATAGATGGTTATCATTCCATTATGTCTATTTACTAGTATTCCTACTGCACTCAATGGTTATTGGGCATTTCAGTTGTTGGCAAAACTTTGTTATTATAAATAGTGCTATAATGAACATAGGGGTGCATATATGCCTTTGAATTAATGGGTGTTTTGCATTCTTTGGTAGGTATTTAGGAGTGGAATTACTTGATTGTATGGTAGATCTATTTCTAATATTTTAAGAAACCTCACTATTATTTTCCATAAGGGCTGTACCGGTCTATATTCTAAACAGTGTACAAAGGTTCTTTATCTCCTTATCATTACCAAAACTTGCTGTTTTTCTCTCACATCACATTGACCACATAGGCAACCATACTCCTCCATCATAATCTGTAAGACACCCTCCCCACTTTGATTTCTATCACCCTGCTAATGCTGCCATAGACTCAACTCTAGTCTGATTTCTAGAGTTTATTGGTTTTGTCTGATACTTTTGTTTGTTGTCCTGCATTCTACATATAAGCAATATTATTCAATTTGCAAATTAGTGCTGCAGTGAACATAGGAGTGCACATATCCCTTCAGATTAGTGTTTTTCATTCTTCAGGTAGATATCTATGAGTCAAATTGCTAGATCACATGGTAGATGTACTTTTAATATTTTGAGAAACCTCCATACACTTCTCTATAGGGGTTGAAACAGTCTACGTTCACACCAAGAGTGTACAAGAGCTTTTTTTGCTCCACATCTTCATCTATAATTTTGGATTTGGTCTTTTTTGATATGGGTCATATACAATTAAAACTATAACTATATGCATTTCCTTGATGATAAATGTTGATGAGTATTTTTTCGTGTGTTACTTTTGTCCAGTTGTATGCCTTCTTTTGGAGAAGGGTCTATTTTAACTCATGTCCAGTTTTTCATTGTTTACTTTTTGTTGATGTATGAATTATTTTTCATATAGAACATCAGCCTCCTTTCTGATGCATGGCTTGCAAATATTTTATTCAATTCTGTAGGGCAACTTTTTGCTTTAATGGTAGTTTATTTTACTGTGCAGAAGCATTTTGGTTTGTTGTAGAGTCATTTATTTTGTTTTGATTTTCCTTGCTGTTGGAGTTGAATCCCCAGTGATATCCATAATACCAATGATTTGGGGTGTTTTGCCTATGTTTTCTTTGTATTTTATGATTTCAGGACTCATGTTCAAGTCTAATCCAGTTCAAGTTGATTTTTTATATGGCATAATATGATGGTAAAATTTCATTCATTTTTAATGTGGCTGTCCAGTTTGCAAAGACCAGGGCCTCCCCGGTGGTGCAGTAGGTTGAGTGGCGCACTGTGAAGCTGTCTGCAGCCTGCGCAGTATGGGTTCAATCTCAGCCAGTGAGAATCCCACATGGCACAGCAGACCTCTCCTGTCGTGCTTGCTGCTCCGCTCAGCAGTGTATTTCTGTTGTCTGCCTGTTCTGCTCCCTGCTCTGCCTCTGGTGAATCCTCTCACCCTCCTGCACCTCTGGCCTGTACCCCAACTATTGTATAAAAATAAATATTTTTTAAAAAAGACCATTTGTTGAAGAGATTTCCCTTTCACCAATGCATGCTCTTGACTCATTTGTCATAGATTAACTGCCCATAAATGTAGGTTCATTTCTGGTCTTTCAATTTTATTCCAATTGTCTGGGTGTATATTTTCATGCTAGTAACATACTGTTTGGATTACTATAGCTTTGCAGCATAGTTTGAAGTTCAGAACTGTGATATAGCCCCCTTTTTTTGGCTATGCGGTCTTTTGTGGTCCCATATTAAATTCAGTAGTGTTCCATTTCTTTGAAAACTTCCGTTGAAAGTCTTATAGAGTTTGCATTGAATCTACATATACCTTTGGGTAAGATGGCCATTTTAACAATGCCAATTCTTCCAATCCATTAACAGGGAATAGTGTTCCATTTATTTTTGTCTTTTTCTATTTTTTAAAGATTTGTGTTAAGATTTATTTATTTATACACACAAGAACTGGGGTACAGGCCAGAGGTGTGGGGGGTGAGAGGATTCACCAGAGACACAGTGGGAAGCAGAACAGGCATACTGAAATACACTGTTGAGGGGAGTAGTGGGGGAGTCAGGAGAGGTCTGCTGTTCCATGTGGGTATCTCCCTGGCAGGGGATTGAACTCATGCTGTAGAGGCTTTGGATAGATTTATAGATTGCATCTTAAACCCTAGTGCCACCAGGGAGGCCCAAGAGATTTACTTATACATACAAGACCTGGGGTCTAGGCCAGAGGTGCAGGGGGTGAGAGGATTTATCAGAGACAGAGTGGGATGTACTGAAATACACTGCTGGGGGAAGTGAGACAGGTGAGGTATGCTACACCATGTGGATAGCTCCCTGGCTGGTCAGGAATCGAACTGGTGCTGCAGTGTCTGGCAGTAGGTTGATAGCACTGAGACTTAACCCCTTCACCCCCAGGGAGGGCCTCATTTTCTATTTTTTTAAGCAATGTATTTTTTTTAATAAATTTTATTTTTATATTCCCCATACAATTGCAACCCCCTTATTTTGACCCCAATCCCTCCCCTCCTAATTGTATAGGCCCTACAACTACTTTATTAATTGTAATCCTAAGTATTGAATTATTTTTTGACATGATTGTAAATAGGATTGTTATCTTGATTACTTTTTCTTCTAATTCACTTGAATGTTGGAATGCAATTAATTTTTGTTAGATTGTTTTTGTAATTTGCCTCTTTACTGATTTATTTTTTCAATCAGTTTTTTATTGGAGTCTTTAGGATTTTCTATTTATATGGTCATATTCTCTGTGAATGGTGATTGTTTACTACTTCTTTTACAATTTGGATTCTTTTTATATCTTTCTCTTGCCTAATTTCTCTAGCAAGGACTTCCAACCCCATGTTGAATAGTAGGGGTAAAAGTGAACATCTTTGTCTTGTAATAGATCTTAAAGGAGAACAATTCAGCTTTTCATCATTGGGTATATTAGCTGTATGTTTGTAATATATGACCTTTACTGTCATTAGGTATACTCCTACCCCATTTTTGGAGGGTTTCTATCATAAATGGAAGTTGAATCTTACCAAATACTTTTTTGCTTCTATCAATATGATGATATGATGTTTATATTTCCTTCTATTTATATAGTGAATTACATAGATGTATTTTGGATGTTGACCCATCCTTATGTGCATGGAATATTCCTGCATGGTCATGATATATGATCCTTTCAAAATCTGTTGATTTTGGTTTGCTAAAATTTTGTTGAGGATTTTTACATCTATGTTCATCAGGGTTATTGGCCCATGGATTTCTTTTTGTGTGTGATATGTTTTGGTGTCAGAGTAGTATTGGTCTCATGAAATGTGTTTGGAAGCATTCCTTATTTCTCAAATTTTTTGGAAGAATTTGTGAAGTATAGATATTAATTTGTCTTTAAAAGTTTGTTCATGAAATCATGATCTCATGCTTTTGTTTGTTGAGTGACTTTTGATTACTCTTTCAATTTCCTTGCTTGTAGTTGGTCTGCTTAGGTTTTCTATCTCTTCCTGATTTAGTCGTGGAAGGCTACCTACGCCTAAAACTGTTCATTTCTTCTAGGTTATTCAACTTACTGGCATTTAGAAGTTCATAATAATTTCTTATGTTCCCCTGCATTTCTGAGACATCTGTTGTAAATTCTAAATATCTGTTTCTAACTATTAGCATTTTATCTATCTTTTTCTTTGAAAGCCTAGTGAGAGCTTTCTTTGATTTATTTTTTCTATGAACCAATTTCTGGTTTCATTGACTTGGATGGTTTTTTGATTTCTATTTATTTTTGTTCTAATTTTTTATTATATGCTTCCTTCTACTGACTTTTGTTTTTCACTTTTCATCTTTTTCTAGTTTCTCTGGTGTGTTGTAAGCTTATGTAGCTGATCTCTCTCATTACTTAATGTGTGTCTGTTTTACTATATACTTTCCTCTTAGTACTGCTTTTGCTGTCTCCCATAGGTTCTGGAAACTTCAATTTTCTTTGTCTACAGGTATATTTTAATTTATACTTTGATTTCCCCATTAACATAATAGTAGTGTGTTGTTCAATCTCCACATATTAGAGGTTTTTCTTTGCTTTCCTTTTCTGGTTGATTTTTAGTTTTATACTATTGTTTTCACATTAATTACTTCTTATTTCAATCTTCATGAATTTACTGATACTTTCTCTGTGATGCCACATGTGGTCTATCCATGTGCACTTGAGAAGAATGTGTATTCATTTTTTTGGGGTGGGTGGGTGCAGGGCCTCATAAATACCTATTAAACTGACATTGTCTCATTCTTTATTGAAGGTCATTGTTTTCTTGTTCATTTTTTGTTTTGTTGGTCTATTAGTCAGAGAGGGGTGTTGAAGTCCCTTACTTAAATTATGTTGATGCCAATGTCAGTTTTCAGATTTAATAATAGTTGCTTCATATATTTTAATACTACATTTGGTACACATATATCGATGAGTGTTATGCCCTCCTGATATATTTTATAATCCATCATTATATAATGTTCATCCTTGTCTCTTGTTACATTTTTTAACTGAAAGTTTACTTTTTCTGATAAAAGTATGGCTGTCCCATCTCTTTTTGGAGAGGGTCATACTTGCTTTTAGGATTGTTTCACAGCCTTTAATTTGAGACTTTGCTTATCTTTGGAGCTAAGATTGATATCCTGTAGACAGTAGAATGTTGGGTTTTGTTTTATGATCCAAACAGCCACTTTATGCATTTTGATTGATGGATTTAGGCAATTTACATTTAGTGTGATTATTGATAGATGAGAATTTTCTACTGCCATTTGTCCTTAGTTTTCTAAACATATTTCCTAGTTTAGTATTTTTTGTGGATTTCCTTCTCATTGAATTAGATAGAACTCCTTGTAACATTTATTGTAGGTGTGGTCAAGTGTTGAAAACTTCTGAAACGGGCAGACAGAGACAACAGGGCAACAAGGCAGGAGGCCGATGGAAGGATAGAACAGCCACCCATCTGCTCGGGCTCTGTGAACAGAGGGCCACCAAAAAGCACCAAAAGGCCAAAAAAAAAAAAAAAAACAAAACCAAGGGCTAGAGCCTAACAAAGGACAGTGCCCCAAAAGTGTACAGGACATTGTCTATGGATTCTCACCCATACACACTATTGCAAGAAACCTCAAGCACCAGGAACAACAACCATGGGATTTATTTTACAAACAAGGGAAACAAATAGCTTACTGTATCCACAAGTGGCTGGCTATCTCACCCAGATAGTGTCAGTGATGGTCAACACAGGTCACCAGGAATACTGGACAGCACTGACCAATAGTGATAGTCACTACTGGTCCCTCAGAGGCAGTGTCAGAGACACCCAGTGTTAACAGCTCTTTATGAGATGTTGGGTTATATCAACAACAATTCTTTGAAATACTAAGCCCAGGGATATTGGTGCCCCTTTCTTGTAATGTCAGTCTCTTAACAAAGGTCATTGGCTTCTCTTCCCTTCTTGGAGGTCAGCTGTTGGATGCTTCTTTTTTCTCTTTCTTCAGAGGCCATGAACAGAGTCTTCCCCTTTCTTCTTCCTTTGGTGGCTGGCATCATCTCTCCTGTTTAGGGGCTGGCACCATCTCTCTGTTCAGGTCTGGTGTCATCTCTCTGATCAGGGCCCTCTGGCCCTGGCTTATATCCTTTTTCAGGGTGTCTCACCCACAAGTCTAGTTGGACTATTTTTCAATCCTGTGGCTGATTGGACCATTTACCAATCAGCTCATAGCACCTGATTGGTCCATTCTACCACTGAGGAAGTATGCTGTTACATTCTACCACCGAGGAAGTATGCTTCCTCTACCATCGAGGACGTATGCTGTTACAAAAGGGCTCTGAGGAGCAACTGCCACAACAGACTTGGGGAGCAACAGAGTGAAAGAACACCCCTGCTCCGGCTGGCTCCCTCTGCTGAGGTGGCTTGGTCCTGGTAACAAAAGTCCGATTGGACCATTTTTCAATCCTGTGGATGACTGAACCATTTAGCACCAATCAGCTCATAGCTAGCATCTGGTTTGTCCAGCCTATGATCCAGGAAGTACACTGTTACAAAAAAGGTCTCTGAGGAGCAACTGCCACAACTGATAAAAAAGGCAGTTGCTGAGCTCTGAGGAGCAACTGCCACAACTGACTTGTGGTAGTGCAGCAGGGTGAAAGAACACCACTGCTCTTGCAGACTCCCACATCTGAAGCAGCTGGTTTCTGGTAACACTTTTGCTCTTTTTTTCTGGTAAGGCCTTCGTTTCTCCTTCACATGTGAAGAAGAATCTTGCAATATATAGTATTTTCCACTGACAATTTTTATCTTTAAATATTTTGATTATGTCAGTCCATCTTCTCCATGTATTTCCTTAGATAATTCTGATGTATGCTTCATAGGTTTACCTTTGAAAGGTACTTGTTATTTTCCCCCTAGTCACCTTCAGTACTTGTTTGTTGTCTTGAAATCTTGGCAGTTTCATCACTATGTGTCTTCCTTGTTTAGTTCTCATTATATTTAGATAGCCAAGTGTTCTTTTAGCTTCATGTACTTGGGTATTTATTTCCTTCCACATGTTTAGGAAATTGTCCTTTATCATTTCTTTGAATAAGTTTTATGATTTCCCCCTCTCTTTCCTTTCTTGGATACCCTTTATCCACATGTTGCCTTTTCTGTTGGAGTCAGATAATTTTCAAAGGGTTTCTATGTTTTTTTCCCCTGCTATTTCTTTCTTCCATTTCAAAGTCATTTGAATTTTGCATTTCTTCCTTTATAACTTTTTCAGAAATTTTTATCTTTTCTTTTTTTTTTTCTTTTTTTTTTTTTTTATAGAGGCATGCTTTATTTATTTGTTTGCTGGTTTCTTTGTTTGTTTTGTTTATACATGCACTGGGTACAGTCAGAAGCGCGGGAGGGCGAGAGAATTCACCAGAGCCAGAGCGGGGAGCAGAGCAGGCAGAAGGACCGAAGTACACTGCTGAGGGGAGCAGCGGGCGGCAGGAGAGGTCTGCGCGCCAGAAATTTTTATCTTTTCAATTGACCTTTTCATATCCTTCAACTTTCTTATTTTCTTATTTAATTATTTTATATCTATTTTCTGTTCATTAATATTTCTTAAGACATTCTTCCATTTTTCTGAATTTTGTTATATTTCTGATTAGCTTTTCAGTGTTCTCTTATATTGCTTGGCATGCTTTTCTATATTTCATATAATTTCTTTGAATGTCTTTATCATGGCTTTTTTTGAAATTTATCTTATTAGGAGATAAAATCTTTCATATCTTTGTGTGGATACTGGAGAGTTGTTATTTCCTTGTGGTGCTATATTCCCTTGACATCTCATTTTGCTATGTATTGTGGGTTTCTTTTTGTTTACCCATTTTTCTGTTTTAGATCTTAAGATATTTGAACTACTTTTACCATTCCAGGTAGTGGCATTGTGGCTTTTATAGGATGTGAACACTAGGTGGTGGCAGGCTAATATTTGTGGCCACACAAATAGCCCTCCTCTCTGGTGTTCCATAATAGATTTTCTGCTTTCTCCGTGTACTCTCAGTGGACTTCACAGATCAGTAACAGACCTGATGTATGGGGAAGGATGAGTGTAGCTCAGTGCACTGTCCTTGTACCTTTCACTGGGGACTTAACCTGATGGGAAAACCCCAACCCTTCCACAAGCATTTCCTGTCAGTCAGGCATTTGTATTTCTACACGATTTAGCTCTCCCACACTCAGGACCATTGACTAGAATGGCAACACAATGGTTTGTATGTCAGACCCCGCCACTCCTGTCCATAGATTCCAAGCATCTCTCCCCACCCACCTTTTGTTCACTGAAGCATGATTGTCCTGTATTCCTTTTGTCACAGTTTTCCTGGTCTTTGATGTCCAAGAAGTATGTCAGTTTCACCCCAAGCCATGGAACTCTCTGGGTACAGTACTACACTGGTTAACTTAGATGATACTTTGTGAAGCAAGATTTCTCTGACCCCATCTTGGATCCTGGATCTTCCAGAAACATCTTTTTGTTAACAAAACATATTTTGGTAAAGAAAGTAATTAAGGTGAAATTGATTATCTCTAAATAGAAAAGAGAATAAGGAACAAACTAAGAGTGGCATAAAAAGATACAGAAGACACAGAAGGCAATCTTGGGAAAGAGATTATATATATTATATATAATTTATGTACATAATATATATTTATAATTATATTGCATATATTTAAATTTGTATTCCTATATATACCTATATAAGAAAATAGATTTGTTTTATATATACTTATATATAATTTACATTATATTTATAAATATATATGATTAATATTGTTAGAACTGAATTTATATTATAGGGTTATAAAATAGATTTTAATATTAATATTATGTATGGAAAACTGAGCCTTGATTTTTTTTCACCTATTGGAAGAACAACTTAGCTGTTGACTATTGATGTTTTTAATACAATATCATATGATTTTTTTCCAGTTTTCTTTATTTTAGAGTAATTTACATGAGAAGTAAACACTTTATAATTTGTTCTTTTATCACCACATTGTCAATTAATTAAGTAAATCTAGTTTTGTTGATTTTAAAAGAACTATTTATTTGCAATCTTATAAAGTTCTTTATATTCCTAGAAATATTTGTCACTTTGATTACTTGAATTTTCAAGTACTGTTTTATAATAATCTTTATAAGCTTTTAAAATATTTTTATAGTTTTGACAAGAATCCCCCAAATTAAAATCTAAATAAACTCCTTTAAACTTTGCTACTCTTAAGATGTTTTTTTAGAAGGATCCCTGGAGAAACAGCTCATAAACTTATACTTGTGGAAAGTGAGTTATTAAACTAATTAGGACAATTTGAAATGTTAAATTGCATAGGCAACGTTGTCAAATAAGAAGTGATAATAAATTTTTGTTTATTTGTTTAGGTAGATGTTATATATATTCTAGATGCTTCATAAAATTATTCGAAAGATGATATAATGCATCATCTTATAGTATTATAACCAAATTTGTCAATATTTGATGAATCCTAAACAGTTTTTTAACCTGAGCATTTTAAAGTTTTATTTTGTGTTTTATAGAAATTACTGTTTTATTATAAGTCTTTTGAAAAGGTACTTCATCCTTAAAGATATTCATGAAAAAGACATTAATAACTTTCAGATCACAAACTGAACTGAGTAAATAAATTCCAGAAATAATGTAAAAACTGGATTCAAGCAGAACTGGATTAACACAAAACTAAATAAATTAAGGAAATTAATTATAATTTTTAATGACTTTGATAAATCTTTTACGTTTTATTTTCTTTTGCAGACTAAGGGAAGCTCTTTTTCTTAATCCTTCACAATTTGTTAAAATATAACTTTATGAGTTCAACAAAATCAGTTACTTTTGTAATTACTCTTGAATTTAAAAATTATTAGCAAATATCTCATTTTCATGATAATATATTTACCTTTATAAATTCAGTAGAAATCAGTTTTTTTCTTATAATTGGCAAAATTGGAAATGTTGGTAAGTACTTGACTAGTTTAAAAAATTTCTAAATAATGTATTTACACCCAGGTATGGCCTGACATAAAAGTAACTAAGGTTGACCAATTGAGTTAATAAGGCTTTCAAAACTTGCCTGGTAACATACTTATAGGGTTCAAAAATGTCTCACTAGGTAAATAAGAAAGTACAGTTTCAGAAAAGCTCAGGAATCTCAGAATATTTGAGGAACCTCAGGAAAAGAGGAATTTATCCAAGTCTACATGTATTATTGTCTAAGTCTAATGGTGAGGTTATGCCATGACTTCAAAATGTTGAGTTTTCAGAACTGAATCTGGTGTTTTTATGAAAAATTACAGCAAAGCAGACTTGAGAAGACTTTATAATAATAAAATTAATTATGTTGTGATTAATTTTAATAGAAATGAATGTGATTTTAGATACAAAAATTTAGATTAAAAAGATCACCTCTAGGGCTTCCCTGGTGGCACAGTGGGTTGAGCACCACACTGTGAAGCTGTCCGCAGTCTCTGAGGCATGGTTCAATTCCCGCCCACCCAGGGAGATTCACATGGTGCGACAGACCTCTCCTGTCTCTCCTGCTGCTCCCCTCAGCAGTTTATTTTGGTTCTTCTGCCTTTTCTGCTCCCTACTCTGTCTCTGGTGGATTATCTCATCCTCCCATGCCTCTGGCCTGCACCCCAGGGCTTGTATAGGTAAATAAATCTTTTAAAAAATCACCTTTATAAATTATATTATAGAATGGTTACTTTTCTTCGAACTTCTCATTACATATAAATTAGACATAGATTCCACAAAATTTCTCATGCCCTAAATCATCTTTATCTTACTTTGAGAAGGATATTTTTCATAACATTCATGATAGACTTCTCAAATTCAAATTATTTAAAAGAAAATTTTGCTGATATAATTCCTATGATAACTGAAAAACTAAGGATACAATCAATGACTTTGTAAATACTATTTTCTCCTTTGAGGTTATTTATACTAGGTTTAACATTGACTCTTTCACTACTGAAGACATTTTATCTGAGGAACAGAATTCCTTCATTGGGTTACTTATTAACATTTTTATTCCCCCCAAATACCTCGGTATTCATCTTGCTAATGCATAATTTTCAAACCCATGTAACTGATTTAACTATACCTAGACCAACTTTAAATACATTATTCTTACCATTTCATTTATATTCTATTTCTATATTTACTTAAACTTTTAATTATTAATCTGTCTATTGGAAAATACAAGAAAAGTATTATAAAATACCTAAATAAAAGTTTCAAGGGATGGGAAAGTTTACTAATTTTTCTTTTTCTTTAGTGTGTTTTGTTTTTTCCTTTGAAAATTTTACTATTGTGTGAAATATGATATTTTTTTCTTTTGTGTGTAAATTGCTCAGTGCTGAAACTTTATTCATGAGATGTAATGTTATGAAAATATTGTAAACTCTAAAATATAAGGCATATATGACATCTAACAGATAAAGCACTGAAAATAAAAAGATATAAATGAAACATAAATATGTCTAATTCTTCATGGTAATGTAGTTTTCTGATCTGTCAGGATCACAGGGTAGATTTTCATACATATTGATATTGTAATGATCCTGACTGAGATAGTATGTGTATTGATGTTGCAATTTTTCTGGCCAAGAGGTAAGGGATATTGAAATGAAGCAAATTTAACTGTCAATTACAAAGCAACTACTTGGGAGTCATTACATGGCAACATAACTGGCTGCAGGCATCCTCGCCTTCAAGTACAACTAGAAATCAACTGTTACATATAAATCTCAACAGCTCATTGCCGGCATCTATGTATTGATCCACACATTTTTTATGGAAATGGGTGGTTAATAGCTCTCCAATATGGTGTAGCGTATGGGAAGGTACTATGGCCAAGTTGGTGGCCATTTTTAGCAGAGGAGCAAACTGGAGAAAAACATATTCTAGTGAGCACATGTTGGCACAGGTGACTTCCACAGTGACCATGAAATTTTATGCTTGCCGAATGAACCCTGAGAGAGAAAGGTCACATCAGTGCTTGGTGACAGTGGGAGTGGTGATAGAATCTGATTTTTAACACCTCAGGAAGTGACTGTTTGTGAGGTTGCAAAACACAGAGATGAGCATGGAATACTTCAGTGGGGGCCTGTAGAGGCTCCATACATGGATTGAATTATGATATGGTTATAGAGAAGGAAGTGGCAGCATGGGGTTCCCAGTACCCATCACAAAAGTATGAAAGATTTTATCTCCCAATCAGAGAGTTTGCAAAAGAGCCATGATAAAGAAATAGTATAAATATTATGATATCCCCCACTCCAAGAATGAGAACACTGAGACATAGGCATTTGGACTCCCACTTTCCACACTCTACCACCCCACCAATTCAATAAAAAAGGAGGATTCCAAAACTAAAGCTACAATATGACTTATTGGGGGAAAAGTTAAGGCAAGACACATATGATGTAAAACTCAACCCTCTGATGTTCACAGTTGGAGATTCTGAAATAGAAATATAAAGAAGCAGACGTCAAACATTATGATATACAATTAGAAGATCTAATAAAGTGGTTAGAAAAGTAATCATGAAGAAACTCAATGAAATTCAAGACTCATCTAACTACATAAAGTCAGATTCAGGATATCAGAAAATATATGTAGGAGTAGAAGGAAATCTTCATGAAAAAATCAAACCTATAAAGACAATTTAAGCAGAAATGTTTAATATGAGGGAAAAATTACAGGAACTGAAGACTGCCATGGAAAGCAGAGTAATTAGGTTTAATCCTGCAGAAGAAAGAATTGCTGAAACAGAAGATAAAATGTACAAAAAACTTAAGTGGAAAAGGAGAAAGAATTATGATTTAGGAAAAAGTGAAGAAACTCCATGTAAAATATTATATTCCATATAGAAGAAAACACATAAGCATAATGGGTATCCTAAAAGTTAGAGAGCGATCCTATTCAAATAAATTAAAATTGAGAACTCCAAAATCTCACAGCATATTAAGAACACCCCAACTCTAACCATAGATGTCTAAGAAGCAGAAAGAACACCTACATTTCTTAATTTGAAATTACCTACAAGAACATCATTGTAAAATTATCAATAATCAACAATAAAGAAAAAGTATTAAAGGCTTCTATGGAAGTAATGCATATAACATAGAAAGGTATCTCAATGAGTCTTCATCAGACTTCTCAGCAGAACCTCCTTGGGCTATGAGAGAGTGAAGTGGCATATTCACAAATTTGAAAAATAAGCACTTCCAGCCAAGAATAATCTATCCTGCATTTTTAAATTTTAAACATGATGGAGAAATAAAATCTTTCCCAGAAAAACAAAGAAATTCACCTCTGCCAGATCTGCCCTACTAGAGATGTTAAAAGGAGTTCAACATTAAAGGATAAAGACAGCACAAGATCTTGAGCAAGGTGATAAGTAGTAACAAAGTCAGAAAAAAAAAAAAAACATGGGACAACAACAACAAAAATCATTGAAGGGGAGAAAGAAAAGGACAATATTTGTACAGTTAAGTGACAATGAGTCAATACCAAAACATAAAAAGATTTAGCTATATAAGATTTGATAAAACCCTCATGGTAAAAGAATCTGGAGGATATGCACTTAGAAGAAAAGAAGAAACTGAGAAAACCACCAAGGGAAAATATTCAAATTAAAAGACAAATATATACGGGTGCATTGGGGAAGGAAATTCTATGGGGACTACACATGAGGGGGTGGGGGGAAGCAAATATTGTTTAAAAACGAACAATGGGGCCTCGCTGGTGGTGCAGGTGGTTGAGCACAGAATTGTGAAGCTGTCCGTAGCCTCTGCAGTGCCGGTTTGATCCCCGCCGGCCGTGGAGATACCCACATGTTGGGGCAGACCTCTCCTGTCTCGCCCACTGCTCTCCTTATCAGTGTGTTTCGGTCAGTCTGCCTGTTCTGTTCCCCACTCTGTCTCTAGTAAATTCTCTCATCCTCCTGCACATCTGACGTGTACCCCAGTTCTTGTATAAATAAATAAATCTTAAAAAAATGAACAATGATGTGAAAATTTAAACAAGGAAAGTATCTCAATTAGTAATGTTCTAGTAAATAGAGTTCTTATTTTAAACTGCTACTATTGAAACTGTCTTTATCAGAAGAGCCTAGACTTGGAATTAGAAATAAATATAGCAATCTAAAAAATAATAAAAGACAAATATAAATACATGGAAATAGAATCATAAAAATAAAACACCCAGGAAACTGTAATTAATCCTCATATAGCAATAATTACCCTAAATGCGAGCTGTCTGAATGAACCAATGAAAAAACACACATAAGATGCATGAATCATAAAGCATAATTCATCTATATTGTGCACACTAGAGTCACAAATCTGATCTAAAGACAAACACAGAATTAAAGTGAAAGTAGAACCAAATTATTTTAAGCCAATAACAGAAAAAAGC
The DNA here is from genome assembly GCF_014898055.3 of Talpa occidentalis. Classification (NCBI taxonomy): domain Eukaryota; kingdom Metazoa; phylum Chordata; class Mammalia; order Eulipotyphla; family Talpidae; genus Talpa; species Talpa occidentalis. The sequence goes on from NW_023601543.1 coordinate 50,814,832, forward strand.
AGAAACATTTATGTTCATATCTGATGAATTAGACTTTCAGCCAAAGAAGGAAATTTGTGATGAAGACTTTCCCATGGTCACACCTAGAAACATAGTGATCCATATAGAAATAGGACTGATACCTAGACTAATAGCGCTTCAAATACAAAAGATAAAAAGACAGCACCCAGATGAATAGAAGGAGACACAGAATCACTCTGACCAAGGTAAAAACTTGTAAACTGGGCAAATCAGGAAGGCATCTGTAAGGTACAGAGAACTTTCCCCTGGGAATAAAAGAAGGTCTATGCCTCAAGTGAAACATTCAACCTCCATTAGTAGAGAAAAATTTGTGGAATTCTTACATTTAAGACAAGAAAGAAATGAGGAAAGATTATGAACACCTAGACACTAAGATCTAACCCTAAGAGATTAAGATAAGTCCATGAGAAAATTCACTTGCCTGGGACCCAAAATAATAACACCAGTTTGAACAATACACCACCCCTAGGTGAAGATATCCCAAATCCTTACAACATTGGCCTGGCAAGGAACACAGGAATAATCAAGGGAGTAGCGAACACATATCATCTTGACAATCTCTTGCAGTACTGCAGATAACAGTGTATGGATGGATACAATCTTGGAACTCACACTCAGTATTACAGGACCTTGTAGATGAATCCTTATTGAGAGTCCCACCTACTCCTGGGAAGTAGCAAAGCCAACTGGGAACTAGAACACAACAGTTACAATGGTACATCCCTGGTAGAAATATAAGCTCATAGGCTCCCCAGTGGCGCAGCGTTTGAGCGCTGGGTTGCGAAGCTGCCCACAGCCTCTGCAGCGCCTGTTCGATTCCCGGCCACTGGGCAAGGGTCCCACATGGCACGCAGACCTCACTTGCCACCCGCTGCTCCCCTCAGCAGTGTACTTCTGTCCTGCCTGTTCTGCTCCCTGCTCTGGCTATGGTGAATTCTCTCACCCTCCCGCGCTTCTGGCTGTACCCAGTGCTTGTATAAATAAATAAATAAATAAATAAATAAATAAATCTTAAAAAAAAAAAAAAGGAAATATAAGCTCAACCCCTACTAGCCACCATCAGCTTGTTAACCAGCAGGCCATACCCTACAGAAAATAAGCACTCCAAGGAACCCCCTAAGGAAGCATAGCCAGGTATCAGGCAAATTCTGTAACCTGCTGTGCTCTCTTGACAGCCCAAGAGAGTATATATATATGCAAATGTGTAGGTGCATGTGTAGGTGCAGATGTATGTATAGGTGTATGTGCATGTTAATATATATATACACATACACCTAAATAGTACATCAAAATATATTAAATAAATATTAAGAGATCAAAAGAAAATAATTGAAAATAACACAATAGGTGACTTTAACACATCCTGTAGATAGGAAATTAAAATCTAAAGACCAATTTTTCATGTACACTTTAAAAAAATCCTCAGCAAAACATTATCAATTCAAATTCAACATCAACTTAAAATATCATACTGCATGAATAAATGGGATTTATTCCAGGAATGCAAGGATGGGTCCATCATATGCAAATTCATGTGTGAGTCATTGAATCAACATTACAAAATATAAAAAGCATATTATGATCACAATAGATGCAGGAAAAGCATTTGACAAAATTCATCATCTATTTATGATAACTAATCTAAATTAACTAGATATAGAAAGCACATATCTAAAGACAATAAGGAGCATATACAACAAACCGACATCTAATCTCATACTTAGTGGGGAAAAACTGAAGACATTTCCTTTAAGATCAGGAGCAAAACAAGGATGCCTACACTCATCACTATTGCTGAACCCAGTATTGGAGTCATGGTCTGGGCAATTAGACAAGAAAAAGAAACAAAATGTATCCTGAATTAAAAGGAATAAAGTAAAACTGTCAGTATATTCACATGACTATATATACATACATATGTATGTATGTACATATAAATGTGTACATATATATTTATATATAATATATGTAATGTATACACACACACTTATATATAGATATATTTCTCTATATATATACCCCCTAAGATTTCCCAAGAATTGTTAGAAATAATAAATTAATACAAGGATGCTGGCTACAAAATCAACATACAAAAATCTTTTTTATTTTTGTATGTAAATTTGTGCACTCAGTATGGAAAACAATGTGAAGTTTCCTAAAAATTAAAAATAGAACAACAATATGATCCAGTAATTTCAATTTCTGGTTATTTACCCAAAGAATATGAAAATTCTAATTAAAAACATATATGTGACCTTATTTTCATCAAAGCACTATTCAAAATAGCCATGATATCAGAATTATGAAGGTCTTTGAAGATTGATGAATGAATTAACATGTGGTATATACACAAAATGTGATACTACTCAGTTATAACAAAAGAAGAAATCTTGCCACTTGTGACAACATATGTGGACATTGAGAGGACTATGTTAAGTGTATTAAGACAGAGAAAGAAAGACAAATACCATATGACTCAACACATTTGTGGAATATATACATTAAAAGGCAATCAAACAAATAAGTTAAAAACAAACACACAAACATTTAGACTCAGGCAACAGAATGGGTGGTTATCAGAAGAGCAGGAGGGAAGGATTACGTAGAGGGTACTGATTGATTGGTGGTGAATGGTGGATGGACATTTGGCGGTGGCTGTAGTGTGATAGTTGCTCAGGTGAGAATCTGTACACCCAGATTCATACAGTATTACAAAGTAGTTACTTCAATAAAAAAAAAAAAAGGTGAATCTGGGAAAAAAAGGAGATGTAACTGTCAGCCATATTAAGGCATCAAAAGCACATTCACTTAAATATGTAAAACAGGGCCTCCCCGGTGGCGCAGCGGTTGAGCACTGGGTTGCGAAGCTGCCTGCAGCCTCTGCAGCGCCGGTTCGATCCCCGGCTGCTCCCTGGCTGCTCCCTGGCTGCTCCCCGGCCACTGGAGGAGGGTCCCACATGGCGCGCAGACCTCTCCTGCCGCCCGCTGCTCCCCTCAGCAGTGTCCTTCGGTCCTTCTGCCTGCTCTGCTCCCCGCTCTGGCTCTGGTGAATTCTCTCACCCTCCCGCGCTTCTGACTGTACCCAGTGCTTGTATAAACAAAACAAAACAAACAAACAAATAAATAAAAAAAAACATGCCTCTATAAAAAAAAAAATAAAAAAAAAATAAATATGTAAAACAACTATTAAAAGACCTAACATAAAATAATAACAGCAATACGATAATAGTAAGGAAGCTGAACATACCACCTACATCAATGAATGGATTATTCAGACAGAAAGTAAACAATGAAATAATAGCCCAAAATGAAGGAATAGGTCAGATGGACTTAATAGACATATTCAGTACTTTCCATCCCACAAAATATGAAAATCAAAATCTCAAGTGCAAGTGGAAAGTTCTCATGAAGAGATTATGTGCTGTGACTAAAAACCAGCCTCAGTGAATAAGTGAATACATGAAAATTGAAAACATATTAAGAACTTTCTGTGATCACAGTAGCATAACATTAGTAATAATGACATATAGAAACCTGGAGAAAAAAAAATACCAAATATGTGAAGACTAAAGAAAATGCTCCTGAATACCTCCTGTGTGAAAAAAAGAAACTATAGGAGAAGTAAAAAATTATGTGGACACTCCACTCACAACATGGCACAATAGAGAGGCTGGAATCAATGTCTTTCTATAGAACAGCAAACTGGTCCAACCACTATGGAGAGCTGTGTGGAGATTTCTGGACCTACTAAACATAGAGCTTCCATATGATCCAGCAATTCCACTCCTAGGTATTTACCCAAAGGACACAGAAACATCAATTCCAAAGAGCACCTGCACCCCTATGTTTATAGCAGCACTGTTTACAATAGCTAAGCTTTGGAAACAGCCCAAATGCCCAAAAATAGACGACTGGATCAAGAAGATGTAGTACATATATACCTTGGAATATTATTCAGCATTCAAAAAAGATAAACACATGCAATTTGCAGCAACATGGATGGCGCTGGAAGGGATCATGCTCAGCGAAATAAGCCAGAAAGAAAAAGAAAAATACCAGATGGTCTCACTCATAGCAGGAATCTAGAAAACTCAAATAAGGGAAAAGGAAAATGAATAACTATAAGAAAGTGAAAATCAAAATCAACCAAAAACTATGAACCAGAGACACTTTTGGGGGGTGGGGGGCGGGAGGGGAGGGATTGGGGTCAAAATGGGGGGTTGCAATTGTATGGGGAATATAAAAATAAAATTTATTTTTAAAAAAATAAAATAAAACAACACTATAAAAAAATAAAAAAAATAAAAAAAGGACTGACAAAAGCTCTAAGGAAAGCCCAAATGCTTTGAACAAGCTGTACAATGTGAGTACTTCTCCAGGACTCCCAGATCCACAAGGGGGGCAAAAAAAGAAAAGAAAGGAAACGATTCTCCATGGGCACCCACCTCACTGGGAGCCCATCCAAGTAGGCCAACATCTACCCTGCACTGGGGCCCCATCTGTGATCCCCCAGTTTCCCACCATATCTCTGGGACCCTTGATACCCTCTGGTTAGCAAACTAGACCTCAGCACAAGCAGCCAGCTCCACAGGAAGGGACATGACTTCTTCTTTTTTTTTTTTGTCTTAATTTGCAAGCTAGGAGTTAACCCCTGCCACACTGTGAGGCTAGCCACTCAGCCATTGGACAACACCTAGCGATCAGGGCCACAACACTAGCCACCAGCACCTCTAGAGCAAACTTTTGTTCTGTTTCTGTCATAAGCCACAATATTGAAAGGGCAAGAGCTGGTCACACCACTCAATCAGTCCATACCTACAAGCAAACCAGACCATGACGAGAGACTCCCATTGCCCTCCCTGACATCGGGGACCCTCAGTTGTCCCTAGATACACCGTGAAGTAGAGCAAACAGTGCCACAACCAGATCCTTGTTTTTCTGGACCCTACATCATGGACATTTGGATACCTAAGTGGTCTGGTTGATGGAAGTAACAGGCACCCCCACCTATCTGCCACAGTTGACTAGAAAGCATGCAGATCCACCAATGTGCATGTAAGAGCACTGTGATGTCCTGCCCACCATCAGTCTGGTAGATGAGGGCCATGGGAACACCCAGCCCCAAACCTGCCCAGCTGCCACAGCAGCCCAGGCAGCATGCAGATCCTTCTATGACCAGTAAAAGCACCCAGAAATCCCATGGCCATCAGAAGCAGTCCAGTTGCCATGAATTGAGAGGAGAACAGCAGGCAAACTTGACCCACCTCCACCCACCACCCACAGTGGCCCAAGCTCCAGGCAGAACCATACATATCCTGGTAAAGAACACACAGGAGACATGCCCATATGTACCAGTGGCTACAATGCCCTACCACTGGAACAACAACAAAACAAACAATGGGGAGAAAGAAAAATGCAATAGGTCAAGAAAGCCCTCTTGGGACCAATATACCATAGAAAGAAAATCAGCCTTCCAGAACCCAATGACACTGAAATGGAAGAATATCTCTGCCTGATGACAGACAAAGAATTGAGAATCACTTTAAGCAAATAAAATAAACAGAAATGGAACAGAATGCTCTGAGAAACACAATCAATGAATGAGAATGAATCTTTAAGTAAATAAAGGAACTGCAGGATGTTAAAAGATCAATGGAGGAATTAAAAATTTCTGGGAAAAACATGAAAATAGAATATATGAATAGGAAGAATGAATCAGCACTCTTGAAGATATAGTCATAAAAAGACTCAAAACAGAAAAAGAGAGGAACAAAATAAAAAGAATGAAGAAACACTCCAATATTTATCTAGTACTATGAGGATAGGAAATATAAGTTATAGAAATCCCAGAAGGAGGAAACCAAGGAGCTGAGAAACTATGCAAGGAAATAGCTGAAGAGAACTTTCTGAACTTGCAAAAGGAAATGAAAATAGACATACAGGAAAGTAGAAGAACACCAAACTACCATAATGAAAGAAAATACAGCTAGTTACATAGTAGTAAACCTTCCAAGAGTCAAGACCCCCCCCCAAAAAAAAAAAAAGTAATGAAGCTGACAAGGGGAAAGAAACAACCTATAAAGGAAACAGATCAGGCTGACATCAGACTTCTATGAAGAAACACTATGGTAAAAATGAGAATGGAGCAACATATTAAAAAAAAAAAAAAACCTCCAAGACACAAAATGACAGCCAGGAATAATATACCCTGCAAAGCTCTACTTCCTTTATGAGGGAGAATTAAGGAACTTCTAAGACAAAACAAAATCTTCAGAGAAATTTGCAACTACCAAACCCATACTCCAAGAAATATTACAAGAAACCTTAAAATCTAAACCAACAGAGGAATGAACAGGAGGAACTGAACAAGGTAATGAATAGAACCACAAAATGATCACCAAAATGGCAATAACTGACGTCCATATATCAATAATCACCCTAAATGTTAATGGCCTAAACTAAATGTTAATGAAACTAAACACAGAGTAATGGGCTGGGTTAAAAAACAGAATCCAATTTTCTGCTACATTCAGGAAACACATTTAAGCTTTAAGATAAACATAGGCTGAAAGTAAAGGGTTGGAAAATAATTCTACAAGCAAATGGCCCCCAAAAGGAGGTAGGGTTATTCATACTTACAACAGCTAAAACAGATTTCAAACCAAAAATATGATGAGACAACAAAGGGCACTACATAATGATCAAGGATAAAATACACCAGGAAAACACAATACTCATAAATATATACTCACCAGATGAGGGAACACAAAAGTACATTAGACAATTACTATCATCACTGAAAACAGACAATGGAGAAAATACGTAATTTGCAGGAGACTTCAATGACCCACTCTCACTGAGGGACAGATCAACAAGACAAAAATTAAACAAGGACACAATATGGACATAATAGAAATCTATAGAACACTGCACTCCCCCCAAATGGAATACACATTTTTCTCAAATGCACATGGATCATTCCCCAATATCAACCAAATATTAGGTCACAAGACAATCATCAACAAATGCATGGAGATCATACCAAGTATCTTCTCTGACTATAAAGGCATCAAGCTAGAAATCAGTTACAAAGACACCAAGGAGCTTCCTTATTACATGGAAATTGAACAATATATGCAAAAATAAAAAAAAATACTGATTCTTATAAATATGCCTCACCATTATTTAGGAATGATTTTCTGCTACTTGGAAACATATACTTTATTAATTTTAATTTTCATGGAGAGAACGAGAGCAGTATATAGTCTATTGTTAATTTTCTCTATAATTGAAAGACTATCATTTTGATTTTTCTTCATAATGTCTGGTGCATTGTGAGTAATCACATTCTGGCTGGTTGAAGAAGGGACATTTTTATGAACTTCATAATGTACAGCCATTATTACACCTTTCCAGGTGGTCCTTTCGTGATCTTGCATACTTTCTTCCAAAATTTGTGCTGCCCATCTGAGATACATACTGAAGGGGGTCCATCTGGAGACCTCTATAGTTCTCTACAGATTTAAGTTAATGAAGGGTAAATGACTGAATGATTCTTAGGCTTTTCTGCCCTCTCACCATTAGAATAAATGATGGATCTGTACGGTCCTGAATGCATGCCTGATGGTGTGCACCTGGCTGGAGTAGGGTGTGGGCATACATAGGTGGGATTCATATGGGCTAAGACTGGACTTACAAGAGTGGCATCACAGGGATGCCAGAGGAACACACGACCAGAGGAGAAGTGAGAGCAGGAAGAGAACCAGCAGAGAAGCAGAGGCTACGAGAGAACGCTGGAGAGCCCAGGAAGAATGAGGACTTGCTGGGGGCTGGGAGATCTGCTAGCCTCCAGGCCCCCAGGCACCCCTGCCTGCCATGTACCTGGTAAAATGGCAATAAAACCCTGAAAAAGCCACTGAGGGCTCCAGGACTCTCCTCCTTTACCCGTGTGCTCCAATCATAGAGATCCTGCCCTGTGCCTTCCTGCCACTACATTTGGCGAAAGTCAGCAGGATGATTTGATGCAGACGGGTATGTAGCCCTTCGAAGACCTCAGGAGGGACTGAAGAGCAGCACACTGAACCGATGACAATGCTGGAGGCTCCATGGGAGCACAGGAGTTGACCAAAGTCCAGGAGCTGCGGGAAGAGCTAAAGCTGCTGCAGGAGTACAGGAGGTGGACAAGGTCCCAGGGGCTGCAGGAACGAGACCTCAAGTGGAGGAAGAGATGGCCTGTGAGTACCAGCCCAAGACCCCTGAGGCAGCAAAATCATAGAAGAAAGAGGACCACTATTCAGAGCTCACTGGTACTCACAAAGGGAAAAATCTAATGGACTAAGACTGACAATCCCGCCAGAAGGTGGAGGAACCTTGGCAGTTTGATGTTATTGTAGGGTAAGGTAAAAAGTATCGGGCTTTTCTGCCCTCCCGCCTTTAGGATAGATGATGGAACCCTGCGGTCCTGAATGTATGCCTGATGGCGGGCACCTGGAGTAGGGTGTGAGCATGCATAGATGGGATTCACCTGGGCTGAGACTGGGCTTTTAGGGGTGGCATCGTGGGGACACTAGCAGAAGCCAAGAGAAGAAGCAGAGAAGCAGAAGCAGAACCACGAGAGAAGCTGAGAGAATGTGAGAGAACGCCGGAGAGCCTAGAAAGAGTGAAGACCTGCTGGGGGTTGAGAGGCCTACCAGCCTCCCCGCCTCCCAGAACCCCTGCCTTCTGTGTACCTGGCAATTCCCAATAAATGCCTGCAAAAGCCACTGAGGGCTCCAGGACTCCTCCTTTACTCCGTTTGTTGGAATCATAGAAAACCTGCACTGTGCCCATTCCTGCCCCTACAGTTATGTTTTTGGGACTCTGGGGGAGGATGGTATCATTTGTAAACCCCAGGAGATGAAAATCAGTGTAGGGTAAGAAAAAATATCAGGCTTTTCTGCCCTCCCGCCATCAGGATAGATGAGGGAACCGTGTGGTCCTGAATGCATGCCTGATGGTGGGCACCTGAAGTGGGTACACCTGTGCTAAGACTGTGCTTTTAAGGGCGGCGTCACAGGGACGCCAGAAGCTGAGAAAGCAGCAGTAGAAGCCGAAGCCGAAGCCGAAATAGAAGCCGAGAGCAGCAGAGAGAAAGTCAGAGTGCCCAGATAGAGTGAAGACTTGCTGGGGGCTGGGAGGCCTGCCAGCCTCCCAGCCCGCCAGCCAGCACCCCTGCCTGCCATATGCCTGGTGAACCCCAATAAAAGACCTGCAAAAAACCATTGAGGACTCTGACTCCTCCTTTACCCGGTCTGCATGGGATCAGAAAACCTGCACTGTGTCCAGTCCTGCCCTTTACAATCAGCATGGCTGATAGGCCTCAGTGGCCAAAAGCAGGGTGTGTACTGTCCAGCAATCCTAAGGCCACAGCCCAGAGAGGAAGGACAGGCATGAGAAGAGCCCAAGATTGGCTGAGGGAGGAAGTCCTTGCCAGTTCTCTGAAGCCAGGCAGAGGAAATGTATCGAAAAAGTCAACTCAGATAAGGCAAAAGCTGGTGCTAAGATTGAGAAGTCCTGAGTGGCTGTTAAGCAGCTTAAATATGTTGAGTAAGGCCAGTGTGTCTCTTAAAATCACCTGTGGGTGATGCCCTATTCATTGTTGAGTGAGGGTGAGGAGCAGAGGAACCCGTCTGTGGCGGATGGGTGGAGAACGTGGCTTGTGGTGAAGCCCACAGCCAAAGAGGGGATCCAAGAGAGGCCACATGTGGAGCTTGTATACACAGATCTCCGACCCATTTGCATGTGCAAAGGGTTGGCCTGAGTACAGGGGTCTGTGTGTCGCATTGGTGGCTATGAAAGCCAACTGTTGGAATGACCGCAGACAGAAAACCCATAGAGTTGGGTAATTACCACCAAAAAGTAATGAATCACCAATCCTGGGGTTGGATGCAGTGTGTGGCTTGTGGCCGTGACTACAGCCAGAGAAGGCCAGGGAGCCTGGCATGTGATGAAAGAGTATGTGAGTGGTTCCATCCTTGCAGGAGCAGTGCTTTTGGCAGCAGAAGTGTTGGATCATCTGCTGGTGCCAATAATCTTATCTTTTGCCCCTAGGTTGGTGACCTGCCTAGACTTGTGTTCTGTTGTATTTTGTTATATTGTATGCAGTTGCATTCTGTTATGGACTGTGACAGAAAACCCCGAGGCAGTAGATTGTAGGGTAAATGACTGAATGATTTTCAGGCTTTTCTACCCTCCCACCATTAGGATTAATGATGGAACCCTGCAGTCCTGAATGCATGCCTGATGGCGGGCCTGTGGAATAGGGTGTGGGCGCACACAGATGGGATTCACGTGCGCTGAGACTGGGTTTATAAAGGTGGCATCACGGGGATGCCAGGGGAACACACGACCAGAGGAGAACAAGTGAGAGATCAGGAAGAGAACCAGCAGAGAAGCAGAGGTCACAAGAGAATCCTGGAGAGCCCAGGAAGAATGAAGACTTGCTGGGGGCTGGCAGACCTCCCAGCCCCCAGGCACCCCTGCCTGCCATGTACCTGGTGAAATGACAATAAAACCCTGAAAAAGCCACTGAGGGCTCCAGGACTCTCCTCCTTTACCTGTGTAAAGGGCAGGACTGGGCACAGTGCAGGTTTTCTGATCCCATGCAGACCAGGTAAAGGAGGAATCAGAGTCCTCAGTGGTTTTGCAGGTTTTTTATTGGGGTTCAGCGGGTACGTGGCAGGCAGGGGTGCTGGCTGGGGGGCTGGGAGGCTGGCAGGCCTCCCAGCCCCCAGCAAGTCTTCACTCTATCTGGGCTCTCTGGCGTTTGTTCTGCTGCTTCTCGGCTTCTCTTTCGGCTTCGGCGGCTGCGGCTGCTGCTGCTGCTGTCCCCGTGACGCCGCCCTTAAAAAGCACAGTCTTAGCTCAGCTGAATCCCATCTACCTATGCCCACACCCTATTCCAGGTGCCCGCCATCAGGCATGCATTCAGGACAAGGATCCATCATCTATCCTGATGGTGGAAGGGCAGAAAAGCCTGATATTTTCTTTACCCTACAGTCCACCCCCTCAGGGTTTTCTGCTATACAGTCTATACATATATATACAACTTTCTAAGCAAACAAAAAGTGCCGCCATGGCCCACAAAAGCAAATACATCAAATATAACAAAATACAACAGAACACAAATAAGTCCAGGCAGGGCACCAACGTAGTGCAAAAGACAATTATTGGTACCAGCAGGAGCCACCAAATCTGCTGCCGAAGGCACTGCTCATGCGAGGGAGGGGAATCACTCACGGCATCTGCTATAACATACCAGGAGCCGTCAGGCTTCCTGGCCTTTGGCTGTAGTCTTGGCTACAAGCCACACACAGCATCCACCCCCAGGATGCACTAGCTCTGGGATTGGCAATTTTATTCTGTTGGGGGTAATCGCCAACCCTCAGGGTTTCTGTCTGCAGTCACTCCAACACTCAGCCTTCACAGCCACCCATGCGACTCACAGACCCCTGCACTCAGGCCAACCCACTGCACAATCACATGGGTCGGGGATCCAAACTCTGTATTCGGCTTGGGCTCCACCCCAAGCCACGTTCCCCACCCGTCCCCCAAGGACAGGTTCCTCAGCTCCTCACCCTCACTCAAGAATGAGCAGGGCATCACCCACAGGTGATTTTACGAGACTCATAGGTCTTCAGCATACTCAGGCTGCTTAACAGCCGCTTAGGGCTTCTCAACTTAGCATCAGTATCAGCTTTTGCCTTCTTAGTTGGCTTTTCTCCTCCACCTGGCTGCTGGGCATGCACAGGCTGCTTTTGGCCATCGAGGCCCACTGGCCACCCCCAGATTCTCAAAAAAAAAAAAACAAACAAAAAAAAAAACATAACCTGCCAAGGTCCTCCGCCTTCTGGTGGGATTGTCAGTCCATCAGTCCATCGGTTCAAGTCCATTGGCCTCTCCCTGCTTCAGCAACGGCCTGCTGCCTCAGGGGTCATTGGCTGGTCCTTTCCGGTGTCATTGGCTGGTCCTCTCAGGCATCTCCTCCATGCGAGGTCTCGTCCCACAGCTCCAGACCGTATCCACCTTCTGTGCCGCCATGGCGTCTCCAGCGTCATCACAGGCAAAGTCTGTTCTCCTTAGTCCCTCCAGGTCTTCGGAGGGCTCCAATACCCGTCTACATGGATCCTGCCGACTTACGCCAATTGTAGAGGGCAGGACTGGGCACAGTGCAGGTTTTCTGATCCCATGCAGACCGGGTAAAGGAGGAGTCAGAGTCCTCTGGTTTTGCAGGTTTTTTATTGGGGTTCAGCGGGTACGTGGCAGGCAGGGGTGCTGGCTGGGGGGCTGGCAGGCTGGCAGGCCTCCCAGCCCCCAGCAAGTCTTCACTCTATCTGGGCTCTCTGGCGTTCGTTCTGCTGCTTCTCGGCTTCTCTTTCGGCTTCGGCTTCGGCTTCTGCTTTGGCTGCTGCCGCTGCCGCTGCCGCTGCTGCTGTCCCCGTGATGCCGCCCTTAAAAGCACAGTCTTAGCTCAGCTGAATCCCATCTACCTATGCCCACACCCTATTCCAGGTGCCCGCCATCAGGCATGCATTTAGGACAAGGATCCATCATCTATCCTGATGGCAGAAGGGCAGAAAAGCCTGATATTTTCTTTACCCTACAACCTGTGTGCTCCAATCATAGAGATCTTGCCCTGTGTCTTCCTGCCACTATAGTTAACATCCCCTGTTTTCCCAACAGGAACCACAGAATCAGTGATGTTACAATTTCAAGAGTCTTAAAAGGCCATCTGAGTTATTAATATTTCAGGCATGACAACTGAATCATTGAGAGATTAAATCATTTGATAACAATTTATTCATACATTCTCTGGCAGGGACAGAACAAATATGGATTTGTTAATTTTACTACAATGTTATATTAACTAATTTCCACCATGCTTCATTCAAGAATTTTTAAAATTCATCAAATGATCTTTAAAGTCAGTTTCAAGAAATACTAGAAATCAGAAGTATAATTTCACAAAGGAAGCTTATGCTTGGTAGATAGTAAAGAATGGGTAAAAATTCATTCAGGCAGAGGTGATAAGGGAACATATACAGAATATTCATAGAGGAGATAATATTCACACAAGTATCATGACTTTAAAGAACATAGTACAATTTGAAAATCTATCAGTTCCTTGGATGGACTGAACAATGGTTACACAATTTTGATTTTTATTCTGTAAGAAGTGATGAATCAGTAAAGCATGGGAATAAATTATATTTTAATCTTTTATAGATAATTACAGATAGGTAATTTCAGAGTCAGTAAAGGAAAGACTGAATAGGATGGAAAAGATAGTGTGTATATTCAGAAAATACTCAGGTGACAACAAAAATCCAGGCATGAGATACGGAGTTGCTAATTTAGAAGAACAAAAAAATATCGACGAAAGGAGATAAAAAAGAGATAGATATCTGTATTTATATATTTACATTTATATATCTGCATCATTCTCTCTATAACAAGTACCAGATTCTCTTTTTTCCATTTATTTTACTCTTTTTTAAAAAGATTTATTTATTCATTTATACAAGCACTGGGTACAGAGAATTCACCAGAGCCAGAGGGGAGAGCAGAGCAGACAGGCAGAGCGACGAAGTACACTGCTGAAGGGAGCAGCGGGCGGCAGGAGAGGTCTGCGCGCCATGTGGGACCCTTGCCCTAGGCCGGGGATTAAATTGGTGCTGCAGAGGCTGTGGGCAGCTTCGCAACCCGAGCTCAACCGCTACGCCACCGGGGAGGCTCCTCCATTTATTTTACTTTTAAAAATTTATTCATTTATATGTATATTTACATCATTGTTCATTTTTATTTTTTTATTTTTTCATTTCATTTAATATAATTCTTAAATCATTGTCATTTTTGCACAATGTATGCATTTCCATTTTGGTTATAGTCCCCATACAATTCCCACCTCCCTTGTTTTGACCCTAATCCTTCCTCTTCTCCTTCCCGCCCCCAGTAGTGTGACTCTGGTCAACAGTTGCTTGTTGATTTTGATTTTTTCTTTATTATGGTTATTCTTTTTCCTGGTCCCTTATTTAGGTTTTCTAAATTCCAGCTATGAGTGAGATCATCCAGTGTTTTTCTTTTTCTTTCTGGCTTATTTCGCTGAGCATGATCCCTTCTAGCTCCATCCACGTTGCTGCAAATTTCATGAGTTTATCTTTTTGATTGCTGAGTAATATTTCATTGTGTATATGCACCACATCTTCTTGATCCAGTCATCTATTTTTGGGCATTTGGGTTGTTTCCATAGCTTAGCTATTGTAAACAGTGCTGCTAAAAACATAGGGGTGCAGGGTGCCCTTTTGAATTAATGTTTCTGTGTCCTTTGGGTAAATACCTAGGAGTGGAATTGCTGGATCATATGGAAACTTTATCTTTAGTAGGTTGAGGAATCTCCATACAGCTTTCCATAGTGGCTGGACCATTTTGCACTCCCGCCAGCAGTGCAGGAGAGTTCCTTTTTCTCCACATCCTCACCAACATTTGCTGTTGCTAGTTTTTTTGAGATGTGCCATTCTAACTGGTATACGATGGTATCTCATTGTAGTTTTGATTTGCATTTCCCTGATTACAAGTGATGTTGAACATTTTGTCATATGCCTGTTGGACATTTGCATTACCTCTTTGGAGAAGTTTCTTTTTAGCTCTTCTGCCCATTTTTTTTTTGACTGGATTATTTTCTTTGTTTTTGTTGAGTCTCACCAACAAAAATCTTTGTAGATTTTTGTGATCAGTCCTTTACCATTAGTGTTGTTTGCAAAAATTTTCTCCCAGTTGGTGGGTTTTTCTTTGTTTAGGTTACTGTCTCTTTTGCTTACAGAAGCTCTTCAATTTGATGTAGTCCCAGCAGTTTATCTTTGCCTTCACTATCTTTGCTTTGGGTGATGTGTCTGTAAAGATGCTTTTGAGGTGCATGTATTTTATTGTTTCTCCTATGTTTCCTTCTATATATTTTATGGTTTCAGGTCTTATATCTAGTTCTTTAATCCATTTTTGAGTTGGTTTTTGTGCATGGTGTCAGGTACTAATCAATCATTTTTTTACATGTAGCAACCCAGTTTTTGCAACACCATTTATTGAATAATCTTTCTATGTTCCATTGCATATTCTTTGCTCCTTTGTCACATATTAGTTGACTGTAAATCTGTGGGTATATTTCTGGATTTTCTATTTGATTTCCTTGGTCCATATGTTTGTAATTGTTCCATTACCATGCAGTTTTGATTATTATGGCTTTGTAGTATAGCTTTAAATCTGGGTGTGTGATGCCTCCATTCCTCTCTTTTTATTTTTCGGAAGACCTTTGGCTATTTGGGATTTTTGGTGATTCCATATGAATTTCATCAATATCTGTTCTATTTCTTTGAAGAATAGCATTGAAATTTTTACTGGAATAGCATTTAGTAGGATAGCCATTTTGATAATGCTAATTCTTCCAATCCATGAGCAGGAGATGTTTTTCCATTTCTTTGTGTCTTTTCTATGTTTTTAACAGTGTTTTATAGTTTTCTTTGTATAAGTCATTTACCTCTTTTGTTAGGTTTATTCCCAAGTATTTGATTTTTTTTTTTTTGGTTTCAATAATAAAAGGGATTTTTTTTTATTTCTTCTTCTTTAGATTTATTGTTTGTGTATAGGAAGGCTACTGATTTTGTGTGTTGATTTCGTATCCTGCCACTTTACTAAACTGATTGATTAGTTTAATTAGTTTTTCTGTGGAGTTTTTTGGGTTCTTTATGTATATTATCATATCATCTGCGAATAATGATAATTTGACTTCTTCCTTCCCTATTTGGATTCCCTGTATGTCTTTCTCTTTTCTTATTGCTCTGGGTAGGACCTCCACTATTATACTGAAAAGCAATGGTGAGAGTGGACGTCCTTGTCTTGTTGCAGATAATGGAAATGCTTTCAGATTTTCACCATTGAAAATTATATTGGCTATGGGCTTTTCATAGATGGCCTTTATGATGTTGAGGTATATTCCTTGTATCCGAGGTTTTCAAGGGCTTTTATCATAAATGGGCTTTGTACTTTGTTGAAAGCTTTCTCAGCATCTATCAATATTATCATATGGTTTGTATATTTCTTTTTGTTGATGTGTTGGGTTACATTTATTTATTTTTGGTTGTTCAACCATCCTTGTGTCACTGGAATAAATCCTACTTGGTCGTGGTGAATTATCTTATGGATACATTGTTGGATTCTGATAGCTAAAATTTTATTGAGGATTTTTACATCCATGTTCATTAGAGAGATTGGCCTGTGGTTTTCTTTTTTTGTGTTGTCCTTGTTCGGTTTTGGTATTAGTGTAATGTTGGCTTCATAGAATGTGTTTGGTATTATCCCTTCCTTTTCAATTTTTGAAACAGTTTGTGAAGGATAGGCACTAATTTGTTTCTAAATGTTTGGTAGAATTCATTTTTAAATCCATCTGGTCCCGGGATTTTTATTTTGGGGAGTGTTTTGATTACCATTTCAATTTTGCTGCTTGTAATTTGTCTGTTTAGGTGTTCTATTTCTTCTTTATCTAGCTTTGGATGATTGTAGAGTTGTAGGAATTTTTCCATCTCTTCTAGATTATTGAGATTGTTTGCATATAACTGTTAATAGTAGTTTCTGATTATTCTTTTGTTTATTGCTGTGTCAGTTGTGATTTCCCCTCTTTCATTTGTGATCTTATTTATTTGTGCTTTCTCTCCCATTTTTCCTTTGTGAGCCTGACTAGGGGTTTGTCTATTTTATTTATTTTTTCAAAGAACCAAACTTTTGGTTTCATTGATATTTTGTTTATTGCTGTGTCAGTTGTGATTTCCCCTCTTTCATTTGTGATCTTATTTATTTGTGCTTTCTCTCATATTTTTCCTTTGTGAGCCTGACGAGGGGTTTGTCTATTTTATTTATTTTTTTCAAAGAACCAAACTTTTGGTTTCATTGATATTTTGGATTATTTTTTTAGTTCCAATGCCATTTATTTCTGTTTTGATTTTTATTATTTTTCTCTTCTACTTATTTTTTCTTTTTCTAGTTCTTTGAGCTTTGAGATTAGGTTGTTTCTTTGAGTTCTTTCTTTTTTCTTGATGTGAGCCTGTATTTCTATATATTTTCCTCTTATTACTGCTTTTGCTGCATCCCATATATTTAGGACATTGGTGTCCTCCTTGTCATTCAACTCAAAGTATTTTTTAATTTCTTTGATCTCCTCATTAGTCCAGTGGTCTTCCAGTAGTGCGGGTTTCAATCTCCATGAGGTAGGAGAGATCCTTGCCTTCTTTTTATGGTTTATTTCTAGTTTGATGCCTTCATGGTCAGAGAAGATGGTTGGTGTGATTCCAGTCTTGGTGTATCTATTGAGGTTTGTCTTGTATTTCAGTATGTGTCCGTCCTGGTGAATGCTCTATGTGCACTTGAGAAAAATTTGTACACAGATTTTTTGGGTTTTGTGTTCTATAGATGTCTGTTAAGCCAATGAGCTCTAAATCCTTTTTAAAGCTTTAGTGTCCTTACTTTTTTTTTTGTCTCATTGATCTATCCATTGTTGATAGTGGTGTGTTGGAGTCTCGTACTACATATGTGTTTTCTCTGATGTTTGTTTTCAGAGATGATAATAGTTTTCTGATATATATTGGTGCTCCTTCATTTGGTGAGTATATATTAAGGAGTGTTATTTCTTCTTGAATTATTGTACCCTTGATCATAATGTATTCACTGTCTGGGTCTCTTTATACTTTTTTGAGTATGAAATCTGTGTTATCTGATATAAGTATAGCTGTTCCTGC
The DNA here is from genome assembly GCF_014898055.3 of Talpa occidentalis. Taxonomy (NCBI): domain Eukaryota; kingdom Metazoa; phylum Chordata; class Mammalia; order Eulipotyphla; family Talpidae; genus Talpa; species Talpa occidentalis. The sequence goes on from NW_023601543.1 coordinate 50,832,669, forward strand.
CTTCTCTTTTGGTCCATTTGCATGTAGGATTGTTTTCTAACCTTTTTCTTTCAGTCTATTTTTACCTTTTGTAGTTCAGTGAGTTTCCTGGAGACAGCAAAAGGTTGGGTTTTGTTTCTTAATCTAGCCTGTGACTCTGTGTTTTTTTATTGAAGAATTTAATCCATTTACATTTAGGGTTAATATTGATATGTTAGTGTCTGTATTTGTCATTTTCTTTGTCTTTTCTCTGGTTCTATTTATTTATTTATTTTTTGGTCTTGTTTCATTCTTATTCATCTCTCTATTGGTTCCGGCTTTAGGACTCCTTGTAGTATTTTTTGGAGTGGGGGTTTAGTCGTAATGAAATTTCGGAGTTTTTGTTTGTCTGGGATGGTCTTTATTCTTTCTTCACAGAGGAAGGAAAGCTTTGTGGGATGGAGTATTCTTGGTTGGCATTTGTTGTCATGGAGTCTATTGACTAAGTCCCTCCACTCTCTCCTTGCCTATAGTGTTTCTTTGGAGAAGGCTGATGTCAGCCTGATTGGTTTTCCTTTGTATGTTATCTGTTTCTTCCCTTTTATCATCTTTATTATTTTTCCTTGTCTTGGATCCTGGGAGATTTACTATTATGTCTTGCTGTATTTTTCCTTTCATCATGGAAATTTGGTGTTCTTTTTGCTTCTTTTATGTCTATTTTCAGCTCCTTCTTCATGTTTGGGAAGTTCTCCTCAATTATTTCCTTGAATATTTTCTCTGTTCCTATGTTTCTTTCCTCTCCTTCTGGGATTCCTATAACTCTTATATTTCCTTTCCTCTTGGAGTCAGAGAGTTCCTGAAGTCTTTCTTCATTCTTTTTCATTCTTACTTCTCTTTCCTTTTCTGTTTTGGTTCTTTTTATTTCTGTGTCTTTAAGTGTACTTATTCATTCTTCCATCAGATCTATTCTGCTATCACTGCTTTTCACAGAGTTCTTTAGCTCATCCTTTAAGCCTTTGATCACCTGCATTTCTTTCGCTTCCCTGTTTAGGGACTCAATTTCATTCTTCTAATTGCTGATTATTTTTTCCTTGTCTTTGTTTCCTTAATGACTTCTGTCAGTTTTTTAGTCATGGCAATTTTAAATTCTCTTTCTGGGAGGCTCAGAAGTTCTTCCAGGTCACTCTTGTTGCAATCTGGTGGGTGATTTTCTTTTGTGGTGTGTCTTTTCCCTGAGGACTTGCTTGGTTTCTTGTAGTTTTTCTTCTCCCTGCTGCTTGTTTTCTAATTTGTCCTATGCATTGGGATGCTGTGTTACTGGTCCTGGCTGGCATCTTTTTGGGTGTGCTCTTTCTGGGATATCAGAAACTGGTGGTCCAATCGAGTCAAATAATGTTATGCCAGAATTCCAGTGGGGCAGTGGTACTATGAATATGTTGTTGTCGCTGTCATAGAATATCTCCTCCTTCCATATTTGTTTAAATCCAAGGGTGTGTCTTGAATTCCCACAGACTGCCCTGGAGGTAGGATGGCTAGATCACTCACTGGGCTCCAAATCGCTGGATCCCCATCTTGGCTCCAAGTCCCTGCCACATGGGGTCTGGCTTGTGGGAGCCTTCAGCTCCCCTGTTCCAAGCAATCTTGGTTGAAGCAATGCTCCCTATTCTAAAATGGTGAGTCAGAAGCGTACTTTCCTGCACCCATGGTCTGCCCCAGCGGTGGCTGCCCGATCCCCCTCTAGGCTCCGACAGCTGGCCAGACAGGGCCTGAAGTGGAGGGGCTCTTAGCTCCCCTCTGGTTGTGGGGGGAGGCCTCTCCCTGTTTCAAGCAGTCTTGGTTGAAGCAAAGGTCCCTATTCTAAAATGGCAAGTCAGAAGTGCACTTTCCTGCACCTGCATCTTTCCTGGTGGTGGCTGCCCTATATATTTATTTTTTTAATAATATTTTTTGGTCTTCTTTCATTCTTATTCATCCCTCTGTTGGTTCTGGGTTTAGGACTCCTGGTGGTCCAATAGAGTCAAAAACTGTTATGCCAGAATTTCAGTAGGGCAGTGGAACTATGAATATGTTAGTAATCACTGTCACAGAGAATCTCCTCCTTCTGTATTTGTTTAATTCCAAGGTGGGTCTTGCGGTCCTATGCTGGCTTCCAAATTGCTGGATCCCCCTCTGGGCTCTGACTGGTGGTCAGATACGGCCTGGCTTGTGGGGGCTTTTCAGCTCACCTCTGGCTGTGGGGGCAGCCCTTTCCCAGCTCAACGCAATCTAGGTGTGTTCAGGGTGGACGGACACAAAAGGTCCCTGATCTAAAATCCATTGTTCATTTTTAATAATGTTTGCTTCCCACCCCCCACCCAGGTGTAGTCCCCACAGAATTTCCTTCACCAATGCATCCATGCACCATCATCACAGTCCCCTATGCTCCTCCCTCCCTCCCTCTGATCCTAAAAGTAATAAATTGTTATCTCTTAGATCAATTAAATACAGAGTTTGGGATGAGGAAATATATAGAATGACCATAATTCCCAGATAGCTGACTATTTTTGGGAATTTTTAGATTACAACATTTACTATGAAAATAAAGAGAATGAGAAGTTTTGAAAGAAATATGATTTCCATTTTAGATATCAAAACTTAAGCAGCCAAAGGAATTTTTAAGTTAAGAAGTCAGTTAAGCAGTCATATATATATATATATATATATTTAATTATATATTTGTGTATATATATAATATATACACACACACATATATTTCCATATATATGAAAATAATTCAGATGATCTGATTAAAAATATATGTGTGGGATATATCAATATGTGGTTTATAGTGAAAATTTTGGGTATGTGTTAAACAAGCATCCATATTGTGAATATAAGATAATAAGATTAAGATATATATGGGGAATAAAGACCCAAAGTAAGACTGAAGGCTAAAAGTGGGAGTACATCAAATTAAACACATTCTCCACAGTTAATAAAAATTTAAAAAATGAAAAGACAACTTAATGAATGGAAGACAATATTTACAAAAATTATATATTATAAAGAGTAAATGAAAAAATATGTAAAGAATTTATAAAACTGGAAAAGAAAACTGTAGAATCCCGGTAAGTGCTCACTCCCAGGTGCCTTGGGAGAAGGCTCCCACTCCAGTCTGGGCTGCTCAGGGATTTGCTGTATTACAATATTCTACTGCAACACCCCAGTCTTGACTTCAGGTCCAGTCACCAGTGCCTTAGGAGCAGACACATGCCTTAGCATACCCCAGTTCAAGCAATTCAGGGCCTAGTTCTTCACCATGGGCCACCATTCACATATGGGAAGTGCATCCTACTCAGTGCTCAGCTACTAATGCCTCATAAGGAGATGCATACCACAGGCTTGGCCAAGCAATCCCTAGCCCTTCATCCTGGGTCCTTAGATTCATCTGGGAAGTCATTCCATTCAGTATTTAGCCATTAGCATCTCAGGAACAGATGTATAATCCACTCTGCTTGTAATTGGTCTGTTTAGGTGTTCTATTTCTTCTTTATCTAGCTTTGGGTGATTGTAGAGTTGTAGGAATTTGTCCATCTCCTCTAGATTGTTGAACTTGTTTCCATATAACTGTTCATAGTAGTTACTGATTATTCTTTTGATTTCTGCTGTGTCCGTTGTGATTTCTCCTCTTTCATTTGTGATCCTGTTTATTTGTGCTTTCTCCCTTTTTTCCTTTGTGAGCCTGGCTAGGGGTTTATCTATTTTATTGATTTTTTCAAAGAACCAGCTCTTGGTTTCATTGATCTTTTGGATTGTTTTTTAGTTTCAATTTCATTTATTTCTGCTTTGGTTTTTATTTATTCTTTTCTTCTACTAGTTTTTTTTTTTTTTTTTTTTTTGTTGTTGTTGTTCTTTTCCTAGATCTTTGAGCTTCGAGATTAGGTTGTTTCTTTGAGTTCTTTCTTGTTTCTTGATGTGAGTCTGTATTGCTATATATTTTCCTCTTATTACTGCTTTTGCTGCGTCCCATACATTTAGGATATTGGTGTCCTCATTGTCATTCAATTCAAAGAATTTTTTTAATTTCTTCTTTGATCTCCTCATTAGTCCAGTGGTCTTCCAGGAGTGTGGTTTTTAATCTCCATGAGGTAGGAAAGTTCCTTGCCTTCTTTTTATGGTTTATTTCTAGCTTGATGCCTTCATGGTCAGAAAAGATGATTGGTATGATTTCAATATTGGTGTATCTGTTGATATTTGTCTTGTGCCCCTGTATGTGATCAATCCATCCTCTCACAAGTAATATTAAATCGCACTTCAGGAATTAAACAAAGAGAGGAAAAAACACAAAGAACTAGATAAGAAATTAAATAAAACCACAAAGCTAGGGAAAAAAAATGCAGCCATGGGCCTTTATATATCAATGATCACTCTTAAAGTCAATGGCCTGAATTCACCAATAAAAAGACATAGAATGGGCCTCCCCTGGTGGTGCAGCAGTTGAGCACTGGGTTGCAAAGCCGCCCACAGCCTCTGCAGCACGATCCCCGGCCACCGGCAAGGGTCCCACATGGCACGACAGACCTCTCCTGCCACGCCTGCTGCTCCCCTCAGCAGTGTATTTCAGTCTATCTGCCTGTTCTGTTTCCTGCTCTGGCTCTGGAGAATTCTCTCACCCTCTCGTGTTTCTGACTATATCCAGAGCTTGTATAAATAAATAAATATATCTTAAAAAATTAAAAAAAAAAGACACAGAGTATCTACTTGGATTAGGAAACAGAATCCACCTTACGCTGCTTCTAGGAAACATGCCTATAGAAGGATAAACATATGGTGAAAGCAGAGTTGGAAAACAATCCTGAAAACAAATGTCACTAAAAGGAAGGCAGCAGCAGTCATACTTACATCAGACAATTAGAAAAAAGTAACATTAGACAAGGATGGACTATGTAATGATCAAGGGAAAAATACCAAAGGAAGATATTGTGTTCATCATTATACTCTTACCAAGTCAAGGAACACCAACATAATCAGGCAACCACTACCAAATCTGAAAACAGACATTGGAGAAAAAAAAAAGTATGTGGTTGGAGACTTAAATATCCCACTCTCACAAAATAACACGTTAATGAGACAGAAAATAAATAAGGACATAATCAGCCTAAACAAAGTCCACATATCATAGGTCTAATAAACATTTACAGGCCAATACACCCAATAAAGGTGAATACACATTTTTCTCAAGTATACATGTGTCATTCTTTAGAATTAACCTACATGCTTTGTCACAGATAAACATCAAGAAATTCAGGAAGATTGAAATCATACCAAGTATCTTCTTTGACCATAAACAAAGTGAATCACAAAAATCAAACCAAAAAATATATGGAGACTCAACAATACAATACTGAGTGACTACTGGGCTAATCAAGAAATCAAACAAGGTATTAAGAAATACTGCAAGACAAACAGAAACTATGGAATTTCATTTCCACTAAACCCCCACTCCAAAAAATACTACAAGGAATCCTAAAGCCAGAACCTCAGAGGGACGAATAACAACGAAGGAAGGCAAGAAAAAAAAAAAGTTATTAAAGGAACAAATAAAATCAAAGGAAAGACAAACACAATGGCAAATACAGATGCTAACATATCAATATTAACCCTAAATGTAAATGGACTAAATTCTTCAATAAAAAGACACAGAGTTGCAGCCTGGGTTAAGAAACAAAACCCAACCTTTTGCTGTCTCCAGGAAACACATTTAGCTACAAAAGATAAAAATAGACTCAAAGTTAAAGGATGGAAAACAATCCTACAAGCAAATGGACCAAAAAAGAAAGCAGGAACAGCTATACATATATCAGATAAAACAGATTTCAAACTCAAAAAAAATAAAAAGAGACCCCAATGGTCACTACTTTATGATCAAGGGGACAATACTTCAAGAAGAAATAACACTCATTAACATATACTCACCAAACGAAGGAGCACCAAAATATATCAGACAACTGTTGTCCTCTCTGAAAACAGACATCAGAGAAAACACATATGTAGTGGGAGACTTCAACACACCACTATCAACAATGGATAGATCAACAAGACAAAAAATAAGTAAAGAAACTAAAGCTCTAAATAAGGACCTAGAGCATTTGGGCTTAACAGACATCTATAGAACACTAAACCCCAAATAAACGGAGTACACATTTTTCTCAAGTGCACAAGGATCATTCTCCAGGATCGATCACATACTGGGGCACAAGACAAACATCTACAGATAAACCAAGACTGAAATCATACTAACCATCTTTTCTGACCATGAAGGCATCAAGCTAGAAATAAACCATAAAAAGAAGGCAAGGAACTTTCCTACCTCATGGAGACTAAAAACCACACTACTGGAAGACCACTGGACTAATGAGGAGAGCAAAGAAGAAATTAAAGAATTCTTTGAAATGAATGACAATGAGGAAACCAATATCCTAAATGTATGGGACGCAGCAAAAGCAGTAATAAGAGGAAAATATATAGCAATACAGACTCACATCAAGAAACAAAAAAGAACTCAAAGAAACAACCTAATCTCGAAGCTCAAAGATCTAGAAAAAGAACAACAACAAAAAAAACCAAAACCAGTAGAAGAAAAGAAATAATAAAAACCAAAGCAGAAATAAATGAAATTGAAACTAAAAAACAATCCAAAAGATTAATGAAACCAAGAGCTGGTTCTTCGAAAAAATCAACAAAATAGACAAACCCCTAGCCAGGCTCACAAAGGAAAAAAAGAGAGAAAGCACAAATAAACAGGATCATAAATGAAAGAGGAGAAATCACAACAGACACAGCAGAAATCAAAAGAATAATCAGTAACTACTATGAACAGTTATATGGAAACAAGTTCAACAATCTAGAGGAGATGGACAAATTCCTACAACTCTACAATCACCCAAAGCTAGATAAAGAAGAAATAGAACACCTAAACAGACCAATTACAAGCAGCGAAATTGAAATGGTAATCAAAAACCTCCCCAAAAACAAAAGCCCAGGACCTGATGGATTTACAAATGAATTCTACCAAACATTCATAGATGAATTAGTGCCTATCCTTCACAAACTCTTCCAAAAAATTGAGAAGGAAGACACAATACCAAACACGTTCTATGAAGCCCACATTACACTAATACCAAAAACGAATAAGGACAACACAAAAAAGGAAAACTACAGGCCAATCTCCCTAATGAACACTGATGCAAAAATCCTCAACAAAATTTTAGCTATCAGAATCCAACAATGTATCCATAAGATAATTCACCACGACCAAGTAGGATTCATTTCGGGGTCACAAGGATGGTTTAACATCCGAAAATCAATCAACATTATCCAACACATCAACAAATAGAAATATAAAAGCCATATGATAATATCAATAGATGCTGAGAAAGCTTTCGACAAAGTGCAACACCCATTCGTGATAAAAGCCCTTGAAATTCTTGGGATACAAGGAACATACCTCAACATCATAAAGGCCATCTATGACAAGCCAACAGCCAGTATCATTCTCAATGGTGAAAAGCTAAAAGCATTTCCATTAAGATCTGGAACAAGACAAGGATGTCCACTCTCACCACTGCTTTTCAATATAATACTGGAAGTCCTAGCCAGAGCAATAAGACAAGAGAAAGACATACAAGGAACCCAAATAGGAAAAGAAGAAGTCAAACTATCACTATTTGCAGAGGATATGATAATATACATAGAGAACCCCAAAAACTCCACAGAAAAACAAATTCAACTCATCAATCAGTTCAGTAAAGTGGCAGATACAAAATCAACACACAAAAGTCAGTAGCCTTCCTATACACAAACAATAAATCTGAAGAAGAAGAAATAAAAAAAATCCCTTTTATTATCGAAACAAAAAAAAAATCAAATATTTGGGCATAAATCTAACAAAAGAGGTAAAGGACCTATACAAAGAAAACTATAAAACACTGTAAAAAGAAATAGAAGAAGACACAAAGAAATGGAAAGACATCCCCTGCTCATGGATTGGAAGAATACACATTATTAAAATGGCCATCCTACCAAAAGCAATCTACAGATTCAATGCTATTCCAATCAAAATTTCAATGTCATTCTTCAAACAAATAGAACAATTTTTGATGAAATTCATATGGAATCACAAAAAACCCTGAATAGCCATAGATCTCCTGAAAAAAAAATAAGGGAATGGAGGCATCACACTCCCAGACTTCAAACTCTACTACAAAGTCATAATCATCAAAACTGCATGGTATTGGAACAAGAACAGACATACAGACCAATGGAATTGAATAGAAAATCCAGAAATAATCCCACAGATTTATGATCAACTAATCTTTGACAAAGGAGCAAAGACTATGCATTGGAGAAAAGAAAGTTTGTTCAATAAGTGGTGCTGGGAAAACTGGGTCGCTACATGCAAAAGAATGAAGCTTGACCACTACCTCACACCATACACAAAAAATCAACTCAAAATGGATTAAAGAACTAGACATAAGACCTGAAACTATAAAATGCATAGAAGGAAATATAGGTGAAACACTACGTGATTTGCACATCAAAGACATCTTTACAGACACATCACCCAAAGCAGTGATAGTGAAGGCAAAGATAAACAGCTGGGACTACATCAAATTAAGAGCTTCTGCAGAGCAAAAGAGACATTAACAAAACAAAGAGAAACCCCACCAACTGGAGAACATTTTTGTACACAACACTAATGATAAAGGACTGATCACAAAATCTGCAAAGAGCTGATGAGACTCAACAACAACAAAGAAAATAATCCAGTGAAAAAATGGGCAGAAGAGCTAAAAAGAAACTTCTCTGAAGAGGAAATGCAAATGGCCAACAGGCATATGAAAAAATGTTCAACATCACTTGTAATCAGGGAAATGCAAATCAAAACTACCATGAGATACCATCTTACTCCAGTGAGAATGGCACATATTAAAAAAACTAGCAACAACAAATGTTGGTGAGGGTGTGGAGAAAAAGGAACTCTTCTGCACTGTTGATGGGAATGCAAACTGGTCCAACCACTATGGAGAGCTGTGTGGAGATTTCTTGACCTACTAAACATAGAGCTTCCATATGATCCAGCAATTCCACTCCTAAGTATTTACCCAAAGGACACAGAAACATCAATTCCAAAGAGCACCTGCACCCCTATGTTTATAGCAGCACTGTTTACAATAGCTAAGCTTTGGAAACAGCCCAGATGCCCAAAAATAGATGACTGGATCAAGACGATGTAGTACATATATATCTTGGAATATTACTCAGCATTTAAAACAGATAAACACATACAATTTGCAGCAACATGGATGGCGCTGGAAGGGATCATGCTCAGCGAAATAAGCCAGAAAGAAAAAGAAAAGTACTGGATGGTCTCACTGATAGCAGGATTCTAGAAAACTTAAATAAGGGACCAGGAAATTGAATAACTATAAGAAAGTGAAAATCAACAAAAATTATGAACCAGAGACACTTTTTGTGGGCTGGGGAGGGAGGGAGGATTGGGTCAGAATGGAGGGTTAAATTGTATGGGGAATATAAAAATAAAATTTATTATTAAAAAAATAAAATTTGAATTTCAAAAACAAAAGAAATACTGTGAGACATCGGATAATGAGGACACAGCATTTCAGATTATATAATACACAGCAAAAGCAGTTCTAAGAATGAAGTATGTAGCAATACAAGTTCACATTAATAATGGAAAGGGCAAAATAAATAACCTTGTTTTTCATCTCAATCAACTAGAAAAAGACGAATAAAAAAATCCCAAGCCAGGGCCTCCCCTGTGGCGCAGGTTGTTGAGCAGCGCATTGTGAAGCTGTCTGCAGCCTCTGCAGCACCGGTTCAATCCCGGCAGGATGGCGAGGGTCCCACATGGTGCTGCAGACCTCTCCTGTCATGCCCGCTGCTCCCTTCAGCAGTGTATTTTGTCAGTCTGCCTGTTCTGTTCCCCACTCTGTCTCTGGTGAATCCTGTCACCCTCCCACACGTCTGGCCTATGCCCCAGTTCTTATATAAATAAATCTTAAAATAAAAAATCCCAAACCAGTAGAAGGAGGGAGATAAAAAATAATAGAGTAGACATAAATGAAATATAAATAAACAAGACAGCCCTAACAGTCAATGACCAAAAGCTGGTTCTTTGAAAAAATAGTCAGGCTCACATAGAAAAAGAGAGAGAAAACTCACATAAATAGGATCAAAAATGAAAGAGAAGTTACAACAGACACTGCAGAAATTGAGAGGATAATAAGAGATTACTATGAGCATTTATAGTCAAAAAATTCAAAAACCTAGTTGAAATGGAGTGATACTTAGAATTATAGGATCATCCAAGACTGAGTGGAGGGGACTCCCTGGTGGCACAAGAGGTTAAGCACCGCAGTATGAAGCAATATGCAGCATCTGCAGGACGAATTTGAACCCTGCCAGCCAGGGAGCAACCCACATGGTGCAGCAGACCTCTCCTGACTTGCCCGCTGCTTCCCTCAGTGTATTTCAGTCAGTCTGCCTGTTCTGTTCCCTATTCTCTCTCTGGTGAATCCTCTCACCCCCCATATCTCTGTCCTGTACCCCAGCTCTTGTATGCATAAATAAATAAATCTTAAAAAAAACTGAGTGGAGAAGAAATAGAAATCCTGAACAAACCAATCACAAGCAATGACATTGAAATAGTAATCAAAACTCTCCAAAAAACAATGTCCATGACCAGGTGGTTTCAAAGTGATTTCTATCAAACCTACAAAGATGAAATAACACCTTATCTTGTTGAAAATATTTTAAAACCTCTAGAAAGAAGAAATTATCCCAAACACATTATATGAGGCCAGCATTTCACTAATGCCAAAACCAAACAAAGAAAACTATGGCCCAAGCTCTCCAATAAACACAGACAGAAAATCCTCAAAAATCTTAGCAAACTGAATCCAACAATGTATTAAATCGATTAAACACCAAGAAAAAGTGTGACTTATACCAGGGACACAAGGATGATTCAACCTCCAAAAATCAATCAATGTAATTCACCAAATCTAAAAATATGAAAAAAAATACATGATCATAGATCAATAGATCCTGAGGAAGTATTTGATAAGATTCATCATCCATTCATGAAGAAAACTCTTGAAAGATTAGGGGTAAATGGAATATATCCTAACATAATAAACCCATATGTGAAAAATCATAGCTAATATCATTCTCAATGATGAAAATCTGAAAGCCTTTCCTCTACAGTCTGGTACAAGACAAGGATGTCTACTCTCACCACTACCATCCAATGTAGTATTAGAGGTCCTGGGTAGAACAATTAATATAGGGAAGGAGGAGGGAATGAGGAGCACAGGGGACTGTGGTGATAGTGCACAGGTGAATTTGTGGTGGAAAATCTATTGGGACTATACTGGAGAAAAGAAAGCAAATATTGTTTAAAAATGAACAATGATGGACCTCCTCAGTGGCACAGCAGTTTTGTGTGCAGCACTGTGAAGCTGTCCACAGCCTCTGCAGTGCTGACTCAATTCCCAGTTGTCCAGGGAGATTCTCACATGGTGCAGTAGACCTCTCCTGTCTCTCCTGGTGCTCCCCTCAGCAGTGCATTTCAGGCCTTCTGCCTGTTCTGCTCCCTGCTCTGTCTCTGGAGAATTCTCTCATCCTCCTGCACCTCTGGCTTGTACCCCAGTGCTTGTATAAATAAATAAATCTTTAAAAATATAAAAATGAACAATGATATAATATATATACATAAGTATAAAAATACTAAAAAATATATAAGTGGTGTTGGAAAAACTGGACTACAACATGCAAAAGAATGAAACCAGACCATTATCTCACACTATACACATAAATCAACTAAACATGAATGAAGTATAAAACCATAAAATACATTACAACAAACATAGGCAAAACAACCACTGACATAAACTTCAGAAACATCTTTGGAGACTTATTTTCTCAGAAAGGAAAATATAGGAGAAAATAATCAACCTGGACTATATCAAACTAAATAGCTTCTGTACAGAAAAGAGCCAGTGTTCAGAACAAAGAGTCATCCTACTGAATGGGGTAAAGTATTTGCACAACATACATGTGATAAGGGATTGATATCAAAGATCTACAAAGAGCTTATACAACTCAACAAAAAGAAAACAACCTAATCAAAATTTGGCAGAAGAGCTAAATGGACACTTCTGCAAAGAAGACATTCAGATGGTCACCAGACATGAAAAAATTGTTGATTATATTTCATTATCAGGACATGCATATCAAATCCACAATGAGATACCACCTCACTCCATTGAGAATATCCCACATTAAAAAATAAATAAATAAACAACAAATGCTGGAGAGGATGTGGAAATAAAAGAACACTCTTACATTGCTCATGGAAAATTAAACTGGTCCAGTCATTATGGAAAGCTGTGTGGAGTTTCCTCAGATCATTAAAAGTGGATCAAAATCTACCCAAAGAACACAAAAACACTAATTTGAATGGAAGCCTGCATTCCTATGTTTACTGCAGAACTATTTACAATAGCGAAAATATGGAAACAACCTAACTGCCCCAAATAGATAAATGAAAAAGTGATGATGTATTTACAGAATGGAATATTACTCAGAAATCAAAAAAGAAAAACTCAGGTCTCCCTGGGGGCATAAGGGCTAAAGACAGTGCTATCAGGCTATCATCAGCCACTGCAGCACGAGTTCGATTCCTGGCCAGCTAGGGAGCAGCCTACATGGCGCAGTCAACTTCTTTTGTCTTGCCCACTGCTTCCCTCAGCAGTGTATTTCAGTACATCTGCATGTTCTGCTCTCCACTCTGTCGCTGGTGAATCCTCTTACCACCCCACACCTCTGGTTTACACCCCTGTTCTTGTATGCATAAATAAATAAAATAAAAAAAAACTCATGATATTTGTGACAACTTGGATGGAGCTGGAAGGGATTATGATAGCCAAAATAAATTAGAAGGAAAATGAAATGTTAAATATTGGATGGTTTGACTTATATGAAGTATTTAGAGAAAACAAAGTACCAAGAAAAAAAAAAATAGCAAATTGGCAAAAGATCTGAGGTATACAGCAAAGGAGGAGGAAGAAAGGGATCAAAATAGGGGAGGGAAAAAGAAGGGAATATGGTGATGGATCATGGGTGATATGTTGGTGAGAGAACTATGGGGACTCCACCTAAGGGAAGAAACCAATTACTGTACAAAAATGAACACTATTGTGAGAAAATAAAAATAATTTTTTTTAAAAAGAATCTTAAAATCTACCTGGGTAAAAGAATGTAACTTTCAAAGGACACATATTGGACTCATAATGAATTTCTCAGCAGAATCGTTACAAAGCAAGAGACAGTGGAATGACATAAAAAGTCTTGAAAAATAAAAATGGCCAATGTAGAATATATTATCCAGCAAAATAATCCCTCTGATAAGAAGGAACCATAAAATCTTTCCCAAACAAAGAACTGGACATTCACTACCTCTAAGTCTCCCTTTAAAGAAATACTGAAAGTTGTTCTTCAAACTGAAATGAAAAGATGTTAATGAACAACAAGAAAGAATGTGCAAGTACACAACACACTATTAAGTGTGATAAATAGCCTGGATTAGTAAACTGTAACTCTAGATTAGGATGATGTGTGAACAATCAATTATAGCGCAAAGATTAAAGGAAAACACTAATAAAATTAGCTATAGTGAGCACAATTTGCTGACATATATAAAGAATGAAATTTAAAAAATTATGGCATCAATATAAGAGGGAAGGAGAAAAAGTGGAAACCATTATAGGTGAACAAGAAAGTTATCATCATAAAATGGACTGTTTCATATTTGAGATATTTTATTTATCCTCATTAACCACAAAGCAAAAATATAGATTTTTTTTAAATTAAATATGGTAAACAACATATGACCACAGAAAACCACCAGCTTTAAATGGTAGACAGAAACAAAAGGAAACAGAAAGATTGGAAATATAAAACAGCCAGACAAAAATGAGATAGAAATAGTAAGTCCTCATATATCAATAATTATACAAAATGCCAATGGATTGAAATAATTAGAAGGTGCACAGTGCTAGATCAATACAAAAGATATAAGCTACCTACAAGGGACTCATTTAATCTCTAAAGAAAAAAAAATGCTCAAAGTGATATGAAACAGCAAATCTATGAGAAATTATAGTATAAAGCCCACTTTTTAATGGTCTTGGAAATAATTATTTTTGGACAACAACAAAATCAAACACATCAAAAGTAAAAATAAAATTACAAGCAAAATTATAGCAAGCTAAAAATTTCTGCATACAAAAGGAAATACTCAGCAATATCAGAAAACATCCTACAGAATGGGAGAAAATGTTTGAAAAGCACATATCTATCTAATAAAGGGTTTATATTCAAGATATATATGAATCTCCAACAACTCAATAGCAATAAAAACAAATAATCTTATTAAAAATGGGCAAAAGACCTGCATAGACATTTGTCCAGCAAATAGAAACAAATCACCAAGATACAAAAACAATTAAAAAGAAATTAAGAGAGATAGTGATTACAACACAACAATACTAGTGGATCTTAACACCCCAATTACAAGATTGGATGGATCAACAAGATAAAGTATTAAAATGGGAAAAAAATGGCTTTAAATGAGGAACTAGAACAAATAGGTCTAAAAGACATCTATATAGCACTTCATTCAAAAACTGCTCCATAGATTTTTCTTTGTAGTCACTGGACTACAAAGACCCTACTAGGGACAGAATACTTCCCGATAAGTTCTACTGACAGAGCACAGTAATGATAGGCTAGGAAGCTGGAGAAAGTCAAAGATCTTTTTCCCAGGATGAACTCTTCTCCATCTGTAGATTAATTCTCAGGATAACTTTCTTATGGCTGCAATGTTTCTGCCAGCACACTTAGTTTTTCAGTGGAGTCTCCTCTGGCATGTTTTCCAACACTGAAAGGGAGGCCCCCCTAGCCACACAGTGAGCAGCAATCACCTGGGAGAGTGCCATTTGGTGCACACACAGCAATGGAGTATGTGTGAAAGCTGGCATGTTGTGTTGGCCCTACCCAGCCCTATGAGTGAAGCCAGAGAGGTAGAGGGAGGGCACGGTAGCAAAACAGAGAGCACCAATAACGCAGAAGAGTGCCGTTCAGCACACACACCACAGCGTCATAGTAGTCTGTGCAAATCCAGTGTGGTTGGGCAGAACCTGCCCAGCCCTGTGTATGAAGATGCAGACTAGCAGCACACAGAGACTCAGTGAACTCCAGGGCTAGTACTCATCAGCCCATTCACAGCATCACAGCCCTTGCAATAGCTGGTGTGAGGGTGCCAGA
Organism: Talpa occidentalis; assembly: GCF_014898055.3. Taxonomy (NCBI): domain Eukaryota; kingdom Metazoa; phylum Chordata; class Mammalia; order Eulipotyphla; family Talpidae; genus Talpa; species Talpa occidentalis. The sequence goes on from NW_023601543.1 coordinate 50,848,020, forward strand.
CATGGCATCAGTCCCCCACATCACAGTAAGAGCACCCTAAAGTCATGCCTATTAGCACCAGTGGGTTGGTGACCCTGTGTATCAAACAAATCTGAAAGCAAACAACAGCTAAAGAGACAAATACAGGGCCTCTCTGGTGATGCAAGGGGTTAAACACCACACCATGAAGCAATCTGCAGCCTCTGCAGCATGAGTTCGATCCCCTGCTGGCCAGGGAACAACCCACATGGTGCAGCAGATATCTCCTGACTCAGCCACTGCTACCCCTCAGCAGTGTATTTCAATCAATCTGCCTGTTCTGTTCCCCACTCTGTCTCTGGTGAATCCTCTCACTCCCTGCATCTCTGGCCTTTACCCCAGCTCTTGTATGCATAAATAAATAAATCTTAAAAAAAGGAAAGACAAATACGAATAACCAAGCAAGGCCTCCAGGGACCAACAAAGCACAAAAAGAAATTTATCCTCAAGAATTCAACAATACTGACATGGAAGAATTTCTCTGCCTAAACAAAAAAAATCAGAATTAGCATAATTTTAAAAATTTAAAGAAGAAGAAAAGGAAAAGAATGATATGAGGATAATCAGTGAACTGCAGAATGAAATTGAATCTTTAAATAAGAAAATAAAGGAAATGCAGGATGCTAAAAGATCAATGGAGGAGTTAAACAATTCTGGGAAAATCAATGAAAACAGAATTTATGAAATGGAAGAACAAATCAGTAGTCTCAAAGATACACATAGAAAAAGAATAAAAAAAGAAAAAGAAGGGAATGGGCAAGGGGAAAAGAATGAGGAAACACTTCAAGAAATATCTGATACCCCCTACCTCCCATGCAACCAATGAAGCTATCCACAGCCACTGCAACATGAGTTCGAACCCCAGCCAGGGAGCTACCCACATGGCAGAGCAGACCATTTCTGGCTTGCCCACTGCTCCCCTCAGCAATGTATTTCAGTCGATCTGCCTGTTCTGTTCCCCAGTCTGTCTCTGGTGAATCCTCTCACCCCACCCACACACTCCTGACCTGTACCCCAGTTCTTGTATGCATATGTAAATAAATCTTAAAAAATAAATTGAAAAGGACACAATAACCCTAAATAAAAGACCTAGAACACATGGACTTAACAGATATCTATAGAACACTGCACCCAAAATCACTGAAAACACATTTTCATCAAGTGCACACAGATCATTCAATAGGGTAGACCATGTACTGGGGCACAAGACAAATATCATTGAATACAAGGACTCCCTGGTGTCACAGGGGGGTGAGCGCAGTGCTGTGAGGCTGTCCACAGCCTTTGCACAGGAGTTCAATTCCCAGGTAGCCAGGAGCAACCCACATGGCGCAGCAGACCTCTCCTGTCTCACCTGCTGCTCCCCTCAGCAGTGTGTTTCAGTACTTCTGCCTGTTCTGCTCCCTGCTCTCTCTGCTGAATCTTTTTTTTTTTTTTTTTTTGTGGGACGCTTGCCAGTGGCTGGGGATCAAACTGGCACTGCAGAGGCTGTGGGCAGCCTCGCAACCTAGTGCTCATCCGCTGCGCCACCAGGGGAGGCCCATCTGGTGAATCTTCTCACCCTCCCTTCTTGTGACTCTGGCCTGTATCCCACTTCTTAAAAAATAGAAAAAATATCAACGGATACATAAAGATTGAAGTCATACCAACTATCTTCTCTGACAATAAAGCAATCAAACTAGAAATCAACTACATAAAGAAAGCAAAGGACCCCCCCATTACATTGTGACTGAAGAACATGCTACTGAAAGACCACGAGATCAATGAGGAAATCAAAGAAAAATTGAGAAATGCATTGAAACAAATGACAAAGAGGACACTACTTTCCAGGATATATGGATCACAGCAAAAGCAATAACAGAAGTATATAGCAATATAGTCTCACATCAAGAAACAAGAAAGAATTAAAAAAAGCCACCTAATCTCCCATATCAAAGAACTATAAAAATAACAAAAGACCCCAAAATCAGTAGAAGAAAGGAAATATAAAAATTCAAGCAGAAATAGATGAAATAACAGACAATCCAAGACAATCCAAATAAAAGACTATCCAAAAGATAAAGAAACTAAAAACTGGTTCTTCAAAAAATAAATAAAATATACACAACTCTATCCAGGCTCACAAAGAAAAAAAGGGAGAAACTCAAAGAAATATGATAAAATTGAAAGAGAAGAAATCACAACAGACACAGCTGAAACCAAGAAGATAAACAGATTACCATGAACATCTATATGCAAACAAGTTCCACATTCTTGAACAAGATGGACAAACTCTTAGAACTATATAATCATGGGCCTCCGTGGTGGCACAGTGGGTTGAGCACAGTACTGTGGAACTGTCTGCAGCCTCTCCAACACCAGTTCAATTCTGGCTGGCCAGGGAGATACCCACATGGCACAACAGACCTCTCCTGTCTCGACCACTGTTCCCTTCAGTAGTGTTTTCAGTCTTCTGCCTGCTCTGCTCCCTGCTCTGTCTCTGGTGAATTCTCTCACCCTCCTGCATCTCTGGCCAGTACCCCAGTGCTTGTATAAATAAATAAATCTTAAGAAAAGAACTATAGAATAATCTGAAGCTGAATAAAGAGATAGACAACCTAAACAAACCAATTACAAGAAGCATGATTGATACAATAATCAAAATCCTCCCACAAAACAAATGTGTAGGTTCAGATAATTTCACAAATGAGTTCTACTAAACATTCAAAGATAACTGGTGTTGATCTTACAAAAAACTCTTTCAAAAATTGAGAGAGAAACAATACTACCACATACATTTTATGAAGC